>NC_092807.1:35538855-35845220 GCF_040954645.1 Diabrotica undecimpunctata | reverse complement strand
ATTTATTTTAAGCTATGTTCAGATAAAAGACCTATTCGACAACATAAAGAATTCACCCGATCCACTCACTACCGTTGAAAATTATACAAACAACTTTACAGCTCTCATCGATATGTTAAGCAAAATATATCCCTATACTCAAGACAGACAATTCTTCTAAAACACCTACAGATGCAAATCCCACACGACCTAGTATCCGATACAGTCAGTGACTGCTCACAAACCAATCATTAAATAAATTTATTTAATAAAATAGAGTTCAATAAATTAATACAGTGAAATATCAACGGCTCTTTCAATAATTTACCTATGCTACAAATCATTCTTTCAGAACAAAGATAGAAAATTGTAATAAGGAGGTAATCTTTATTTGGATCCCATCACATAATGGTATTAGAGGTAATGAAGAAGCAGATAAGTGTGCGCGTGAAGCCGTCAATTCAGCTGACTCTATTATTGTGAAATACGTGATAGCTAGTGATGTTTCAAGTGTTATCAAATCGCGGATCCTAAGTGAGTGGCAAAACCGGTGGGAATGTTTCAGTGTCCAATCTTCGGAATATTAAACCGGACATTAAACCATGGAGATGTTTTCCCACTAAAAGAAGGGATCAAGTGACAATAACTCGTCTTAGATTAGGTCATACCAGCGCCACGCACAAGTTCTTAATTACTAAAGAATCCGAACCAAAATGTTAGCAGTGTAACTTTAAGCTCTCGGTGAAACGTGTTGTTGTAGACTGTCCAGTTTTCTCCACAGCATGAATCAATTATGGTATCTCAATAAACTTAGAGAAAGCACTTGGTGCAAATTGTTCATTCACAAACATGTTAAACTACTTAAAAGCTATTAATTCTGTTGACTGATGACTGCTGCTGATGACTGTTTTGTAAATTCTGCCTTTCGTTTCTTTCCCGATATTTTTATTTCTCCATATTGTCATATTCATTCAGCCTGTGGGTTTGTTTGCTCTATACTTATTTAATATTTTCTCAGAAATGTTAATTTACACGCAAGAATAATGTGTCCTGAAATAGACCCAAAACTTCTGAAAAATTTCTAATTTCTAATTTTAATTTTCTAAATTTTATTTTATTTTCAGAAATTGCCAAATAATATGTTACTCATAATAATTTTTATTCATGCTTGAAAAATAAGTATCAATGACAAAAATTATTTGCGCGTAGGAAAATTTTAAATAACGTACTGAATGGCTCACTATTCCACTGCGCATGACTTATGATTTAGCCATTTAAGAATGTAAAAATTATGCAACAACTTAACATAGCGAAATTTTGAAATGAAGCTTCTATACACGAAATGAAATAGCGGTTCGTAGTTCACAGTCATAGTAAATAGTTGAAACAGTTTATGAACGCGAACATTCCGTTATATAACATGTAAATTTTTCACTTTTAATAAAACCTATAAAAAATCTAATAAAAAAATAATAAATAAATAATAAAATTACTTTATTTAATTTTAAAAATATTTAAATTTTTAAAAGTACAGAAAACAGTGTATGAAGGTTTGCGCTTGTCTACATCACCGCCTATTATACCACTTTTTTTCACATTTAAGCTTTGATCACATCAAAATATTAAAAACTAATTTAGAAAAGAAAAATGAATGAAATAAAATATTCTTACATATTTTTTTCTGTTTTAGGTAAGTTTCATTCGAATTACTACGATTAGTGTTGGTAAGTTAAACAAAAATGAGATCTATTTCTTTTATTAAGTATCATTTATTGATAAAGTAATTTATATACTATTGGTATAGGTAAATTGGTAGCCTATAGGTCTGCATTTAGATGACATTCGTGTTTTACATACGAATTTGTGAGTGTCCATGGTGTCCATACCGGAGACATCATAGGACAACACGGGTCCTCAAATCGCAGTTACACAGTAGTACACTTTTCATTTTTATAAAGGTGGCTCGAGTTTCTTCTAGTCCAGTTTCTATATGCCGTAAAAATTTTCGTTAAGTGTGCAATTTAAATATTTGTGTTATTTCTATGGGCTTTCAATCACATTCCAGAACACCTGTCACGTTCCTTGAACGGTACTTAGCCACTACATTCAAATTAAATGGCGAGGTCAACCGTCAGAATTGTAAATACTGGACAAAAGAAAACTCCAACTGGATACGCGAACGTACACAATACCCGCAAAAGGTAAACGTATGGGCTGGCATTGTAAGACATAAAATCATTGGACCCTACTATTTCGAAGGTAATTTAAACGGGCCAGCATACCTTCAGTTTTTAAGTGGGTATCTCGTACGTACTTTAGTTCATTTATTTCCCTTCTTCTTCATGTGCCTTGTCCGTTCCGAACGTTGGAATCAACATGGCTATTCTGACTTTGTTTACAGCAGATCTGAATAGTTCAGCAGATGACAATCCGAACCTTTGCCGCAAGTTTTGGAGCCACGAGTGTCTTCTCCTCCCTGGACCCCTTCTGCTATCTATTTTCCCTTGAATGATCAGTTGTAGTACTCTATATTTATTATGTCTCATAACGTGACCCAAGTATTCCAACCTTCTTTTCTTTATACTTATTCCTACCTCTCTCTCTTTACCTATCCGGCGTAGTACCTCTTCGTTGGTCACGTGCTCAGTCCAGGATATACTTAATATACGTCGGTAAGCCCACATTTCGAAGGCCTCTACTTTTTTCATCAATGTTGCGGTCATTGTCCACGCCTCCATTCCATATAACAAAACCGGGAATACATAACATTTCAGAAGTCGAATTTTGAGAGGTAGGGTGAGGCTTTTAGAGGTGAAAATTTGCTTCATGCTAGTGAACGATGCTCTTGCCTTTTCTACTCTTATACGTATTTCCTTCGCTTGATCCCAATTTGAGTTAACTGTTGTTCCCAAGTAGATGTACGAATCCACGTGTTCAATTCTTTCATTGTCTAATATCAGTTGCTGTGGTGGTTGTTGGGTTTTGCTTACTAACATCCATTTGGTTTTTGTGATATTTTGTCTGAGTCTATTTATTTCCCAGTACAATTAATCTTCGAGGTTTTGATAAAAGTTTATGATTTCAACAGGATGGTGCGCCTCCACATTATGCTTTAAATGTTCGAAGGTACCTAAATGAAATTTTTCCTAACAGGGGGATTGGAAGACGTGGACATATTGAATGGCCAGCGAGGTCGCCAGACCTCAATTCTTTGGATTATTTTATGTGGGGTCATTTATAGAATGTTGTTTATAAAACGAAACCTGCAAATATTGGAGACTTAAAAACAAGAATTCGTAAAGAAATAAACAACATTTCTCAAAAAAGCATAAAAAAGTTTCTACAAGAATTTGTACAACGTTTGGGTTACTGTCAAATACAACAAGGGCTACAATTCGAATATTTAAGATTAAGTCATGTATTAATTACTGGATTACTTTCAAGTTATTTATTATAATTTATTTATAATTTATTAATATTATAAATCAATAAAAATTCAATTTCTAAGCGCACATCTTTCAAATTATATCCGTTAGACCCCAGTATTATACTTTTTTGGAATCAGCTCATTTTTATCGATCTAAAAATGTCCTAAAACACGTCGTATAATGAAATTTTATTGCAAAATATAGAACATTAAATTTAGAAATCGACGTGTTTTAGATTTTTTTAAAAAAGCTTTTCATTTAGGAAATATCGAATTTATTCCATACTTTACGGACACACTGTATTTATTTCCTGTTTACTTCAAAGCAACTTTTATATTTTTTCGTTTATCACAGAATTTTTTTAAATGAACAATGTTTTCATATCTGTGATCTGTTAATCGGTGCTTTTTTTCAGTAATTTTAGTCGTGAATTTGGTAATGGTTAATATTTTTAAGCGTTTTTATAAATTTCTCTAAAACATACTTTTTGTCATGAATTTAATGAAAACTATCTTGAAGTAAAAAATTGTCAATAAAATTATTCCCACCTTGTATTAAGTAAATAATTATAAAATACTTTCCTCAGACAGCAATTTGCTAAATCCCGTTGAACCCGACGCAAGCCCTATCCATCTATTTGAAAACGAATAGTCTGAGATCACCAAAAAGGACTAGGAGGAGCAAAGAAAGGAGAAAATCGTAGTTAAATTTCATTTTGTCTGCGGACTTCTCGACAAACTAACAGAACGTTTGGGGAGTATTCGATGTCGAGCAAGGACTCAAAGGCCTGGAGTAGGGAGGGAAGAAAACTCTTCTTGTTAGGAATTTAATTAGTATGAATAGGGCACCGGATTACTGATCTCTGTTCAACGACAAAAAGGATGTGCGAAGATTTAATAATTCTGCTTTCTAGGTTTAGTGCTCTTTTGTGTGCGTCAGAGAGAATGAAATGAAGTTAAATATTTAAAATTTTAAAAACGTGTTTATCACATATTCTGTGACGTATTCGTATATTATTAAAAGGCCATTTTCAAAGAAATAAACTAGATTTTAATCCATTAGCACGTATATTATTTTTTTCGTAAATATTGGTATAAAATACCTTTTATTTTAAAGCTCTTCTTCTTCTGCTTCTTTTTATGTAGACATAATTTTGTTTATTTTTCAAGGTGCCTCCAGTAAGTTGCCGTTCCATCGTTTTCGTAGTCTTCCTACTAATCATCTTCCTATTGAGGAACCGTCTCTCGTTATCTTTACTACTCTATTTGTTGTCATTCGGCTTATATGATCATACCATTCTACTATTCTATTTCTAACCCAGTTCTTGATGTTCTCTAACTTGCATATACGTAGTCAATATGTACTTCTAGCTCTGTCCCATATTGTCTTACCATCAATTTTTCTAAGTGTTTTCATCTCTGCTGTTTCTAACATCCTTTTTGTCCTATTTCTGCCGCGTATGTCATTATTGGTCTGATGACTGTTTTGTAAATTCTGCCTTTCGTTTCTTTCCCGATATTTTTAGTTCTCTATATTATCATATTTATTCAGCCTGTGACTTTGTTTGTTCTATTCACTTAATCTTCCACTTCAGTTTCGAGCTTTCCATAGCTAGATAATGTGATGCCTAGATATTTAAACTCCATCACTTGTTCTGTTATCTGACCTTCCAACTCCAATTTACATCTTGCTAGCTTCAATGGGGTCGGTTAGTTCTTATTCCACTTTTACTTTTATTGTGTTGTTTTGGTAAATATTATTGATCGTTTTGATTATTCCTAGACGTATCTCTCTTGCGTACTATAAGTGGATAACGTTATTTAATTTGACCCGGTGAAATGCCTTCTTAAAGTCCACGAAATATATATATGCTCGTGTGCTGTATTCTAATGATTTTTCTTTTTTTTTTAATAAGTTCTTTTTAATGCATATTTATATAAACTTTTTAAAAATTTCTTTTTTTTTGCAAGGTTGTCTTTACAGGACCCCGTGTTCATATGATCACACTAGCGTATATGAGGTAACACAAAAATTCTCTTTCTACTAAAAATTTATTTTTAATAACATTTTACAAAAAGCTCCGAAACAATCGATACACGAGTCCGACGACGTTACACTTTCCACATTGCTTTCGAACTGTTTTTTTCAGCCCAATCCACATCACCGTCTTCTGTTATAAGACTCCACCAAATGATTTCTTCCATCAAGTAGTCTTATCTCTCTACAAGCTTTGCTACCTGTTTCAGTTTTGAACCCAGGTGGACGATTTTCTTTATGAACGTATGCATCCAAAAACCATGTAAATATTGGCCACCACCACTTTTTACCACAAATAGCTATTCGATAATGTGAAATATTTTGGTCTATTTTGTCTGTATCGCCCATATGTTTGTTGTAGTAAGTAATTATTTTATTTTTCCGATCTAATTGAAAAGCATATTCCCGCGGCTTTTGTTTTCATTAGTTTATTGCTTTTTATGTTACAAGTTTTTTGAATCCTATTTCCACAGATAGTTTCCGTTACGTGGTAACCTCTGCTCCTAATTAAAATTTATAATCGTAGTCATTATTGCTATGAGGGTCAAATTATTATCTTGATAAATGCCAAAATTTATAAGATAGTCGTCAGAAGTATTTAGACTCCATACTTTATGTCCAAATCAAATACATTTATTTCGAATGCACTGCTTGCAACCCTGCTTACCAAAATATTCTATCATTAACTCATTAAAACTAATTTGTTGTTCAGGTTCATACAGTTCTGCAATCTATTTTGTAATATATTTGCCAATGGTTTTAGTTCCCACATCTTATCCACTGTTGACGGAAAGTTATTATCTGAAATGTGTAAGTATCGCGAAATTGCAATAAAACGATTTCGTCTCATAGAATTGTAAACAAATTCAATCCACAGATATCCTTGTGAGTTCTTGTCAACCGAATAATTTCTCTTTGAAGGTACAGTATTACAACCATTTAAATATAATATGGCTAAAAAATTTAAATCTGTTAAATCATTGAAATCTAAACAATTTTTTGAAGTAGCATATTTAGTACTCTCTTACAAAAAAGTCGCAAAGCGTTGTCATCTAGAATTAAGGAAAATATATCATAGGTACTAACTCTTTGTATTTTATATAAGGAGCACAAGGAACATCTAATAAGGGCGGTGCTATATCATCCGTTATTGATTCAGTCCCTAGAAAAGCTCTCTTGGCAGATTTTTGACAGAATTCTGTATGGTTTCAGCTACTTCATGAACGCAGTCATTTATTTGCTGTTTATCCCTCTCATAGTACAACTGATCCTGATTCTTATTATATAAATTCATTACAACTTATGCAGCTTCACGTAATTGTCTACCAGTTAACTTATCAACCAGGCTTCCTTCCTCATCACCAAAATCCTAGTCAGTTAGTACATTTGGATCTGGAGGATTTGTAAATATTACATTTAACTCTCGATCGTCATTGTTTTTAACCCTAGCTTATGCTTTGTCCAAAGTAATGTTACTAAAATAATAAAAAAACTGTTAATATTAGATAAGATTACCAGACAAAAAAATATTACTTACTCCCAACATTCAAGCATAGCGTGTTCATATGATCACGTCCATAATAAATGTATAATTATGAAATATTAAAGTACTATTTCGAAGTGTGAATCATTCTAAGATAAAGTTTAACTTATTTGTAATATATATTACACCACAAACCAAATTTTAAAAAGATAATCATATAAATGCAATACTATACCAATCGGATGTACGGCTTTGTCATTTTTCAAACTTCTTCTTAGAGTGCCATATCCCTACGGAACGTCGGCGACTACCATGCTTATAATATTTTTTATACTGATCTCGGTCTTGCGCTACGTGTAGCAATTGGTCCGCTGTCAAACCTGTCCACTGCCGCAAATTCCTCAACCAAGAGAGTTTCTTCCGTCCTATCCATTTCTTTTCTTCGATTTTACCGTTGAGAATTAGCCGAAGGAACTCATATCTTGGTCCTCTGATTATATGTCCAAGATATTCTAGTTTACGCCTCTTAATAATATTTAATAGAGTTCGTTGATGTCCCATTCTTCGAAAAACTTCTTCTTTTCGAGTTCTGCTAGTCCATGGAATTTTTAGTATCCTTCGATACAACCACATCTCAAACGCCTCGATTTGATTCATGATATCGGCGTTTAAAGTCCAAGTTTCACATCCATACAAAAGTACAGACCACACGTAACATCTTGTAAACTTTTCACGGATTTCCAAATTTAATGAGTTATTGGATAATAGAGGCTTGAATTTTTGAAATGAGTTTCTTGCCTGTTCAATTCTACATCCAATTTCGAAGGATGGATCTAGATTTTGGGTAATCCAACATCCAAGGTATTTGAATCTTTGAACTCTCTGCAGCGGTTGTTGGTTTAATATCAGTTGGGTTGCGCCGATATCCACTTTACTGGTCACCATGTATTTAGTTTTATCGATATTTATTGAAGTCGTTTCGCAGAGAAGGTGGCTACTTCATCTTTTTATTGAAGTCGTTTCGCTTTCTAATCAGAAAGCATCATCAGATCATCTAAAAAGAACAATATGACAAACCAAACATCCATAGAAAAGTTATTACAAGTGTGTTACCTCAAAAAGACATGTAGCAGTCAATGATATTAAATGTATAAAAAAGCTTAACACAATGGACATTATGAGATCAAGTTGTATAAATAATTAATTGAAACTAGATACAGTTTACAAATTAACAAACTTAGCACAGCAAAAGAATATGTGGTAATTGTACATGACGTATGTAAAAAATTTATGTAAAAAACGTTAATATTAATATGCAGAGAACTAAAAAGATCGTAAGATGCACTTCCAACAGTATATTATTAGTTAAATTTATTTTGACTTTATGTAACATTATTGAATAGATTAAAATTGAAATATAATATTTAAAAGTAAAATGAAGAGACCAGCTTATTAGGTGCTGCAGGTAAATGAAAGCAACAGGTATAACACCCACGCCAACAACGTGAAAAGACAGTGGCCTTGAGGTTAAAATATGACAGAACAGCAAGGCGAATTACCAACCTCTAGTGCAATAGAGCGGTACGTTTAAAGAATATGATAAATTTGGGTGACAACTTGTCAGTAAAAAACCAAAAAATGAAAGGAAAAGGTGGTTAAGATCACCATTTTCCCCCCAGTGATTGGTTGAGATAAGCAATGAACAAACAAGCGAGGTCAATCCAAAATATCATATATTATAAAGTCTACGTTGTAACTGGTTAGCCAGCCACAGGTGAAGATTGATTCAACTTCCACAGTCCAAGGTTTTGATAGTTAAAATAAATTTTTATATACATGTACAATTACTACATGTTTTTTACTGTGCTAAGTTTGTTAATTTGTAAACTGTATCTAGTTTTAACTAATTGTTTATACAACTTAATCTCATAATGTTCATTGTCTTAAGCTTTTTTACACATTTAATATCATTGACTGCTACATGTCTTTTTGAGGTAACACACTTGTAATAACTTTTGGATGGATGTTTGGTTTTTCATATTGTTCTTTTTAGATGAACTGATTATGCTTTCTGATTAGAAAGCGAAACGTCTTCAATAAAAAGATGAAGTAGTCACCTTCTTTGTCTTTTCTCTGCACCTTTTGACCGAAAGACCCACCACTCTTTGAGTGATCCTTAATTTATATTGGATTGACGGTCGTATATATATATATATATATATATATATATATATATATATATATATATATATATATATATATATATAAATTAAATAAATTTTTATAATATAAAAATATCTTCTATTAAACTAAAAGCCTTTTTGTTCTTTTTTTTCTCATTAATATATATAACATTACAAGAAATTTCAAACGGGTTTCAACATGCACGTCAGACTTCCAGTTCAGTCGACTGTTTAAAGTACTTTTCAAGGTATGAGCTATGTTGAATACAAGACCTTCCATTGTCGTTCAAAACCGATTCAAATTTAGTGAACCAGAAACGTTTTGAGACCATCTTACTAGGGCGTTGCCATAGGAATCATTAAGGGGAGTAGGTATTGCTTTAATAATAACTTGTCTTCCACGAATTTATTTTGATTTTATGTTTGTAATTAATTAAATATTTGCAGTTTAATACTTGTCAACAAAAATTATATATATATATTTTGGTTTATAAGAATCGAAATCCAACTTATATTAATAGATATAAAAAAATATTGTATATACTTATTTTTGATACGAAATACATTTCTGATTATTAACAAATTGAATTAGACACATCTTTTTTTATTTTTTTTTTAATTATACTTAAATTTGCCTTGCAGAAAGTTGCAAGAAAATGTTCTTTTTATCCTAAAATTTTTAAGTGATGCCGAACATAATTGAAGAGCTTATTTCCTAAATGTCTTAAATCCATGAAATAGTGACACTCACAAATTACTGATTTTTATTTAAGAAAAAAAAAAGGTCGAGTGTCTTACAAATTATATTGTCAATCTTTATACAGACGTACAGAAATCTTAACGCTTTGGAAGTGCCAAAATTAAAATGACATGACCTGGATTAAAGACGCTTTTTGAATAAAAAGGTATCTAACAGGATTAATATCGGGTAAATTTTAATTAGTAAACTCCAATATTGGATAAAACAAGAACATTGGAGTATCTCAGACATATTACACATGGAGAGAAATACACCTTGCTCCAACTGATTATGCTGGAAAAGATCCAAGGAAAGAGGAGCATAGGGAGGCGTAGAATGTCATGGCTGAGCAACCTGAGAGAGTAGTACGGACGTATATCAAATATACTTTTCAGAGCAGCGGTCTCAAAAGTCCATACACGGACTTCTAATAGGACTTGTGCGTTCATTCTGCATTCTAGCGTTCAGTGCTCTTTTTGGTAGCCTATCCTCTCCCATTCTTATCACATGTCTGGCTCATTGCCATTGTCATTTTTGTATTCTAATGAAGTCTGACAGTGGTGCTTCCTTATAAAGTTGATAAAACTCGTTGTTGTATTGACTTCTAAAGATTTCGTTTTCCCTTACAGATCCTAATTTTCTCCTTAGTTCTTTTCTTTAAAATGTGTCAAGTTTGCGTTTGGATGTTTTTTTCAGAACTCAATAAGCTCTGTTTGCCTGCGATGTTCTCTTCCGTATTTCTCCATCTTCTGATCAGTTGGCATTATATTTCTACTCTCAGGAATGTAAACTTTTTAACCGATTGTCATCTTCATATATAATGTTTTGTGGGACTATATTTCTTCTCGTCTATATAATTATTTTTGTTTTTTCTATGTTAATTTTCAGTCCTAGCCTTTTTGTTTGCATTTTCAACTCTGCGTATGTTTTCTGTGCTCCTGTTGATGTTCTACTCATAATAATAATATCATCAGCATAAGTGACCAGTTGAACCGTTCGGTTGGTCAGTAGATTTCCTCGTCAAGTTTGCATTTGCCTAACCGCATATTCCAGTGCCAGGTTAAACAAAGTTGGGGCCAGCCCATCTCCCTGCTTTAGTCCCTGCAAAATTTTGATAAAGTCTGTCCGGTGGTTTTGTATTCGTACACATATCTGAGTTTCATCCATTGTGGCTTTACTGAGTCTAATTACCTTCTGTGGTATTGCCAATTTAGCCAATATATTGTAGAGTTTGTTCCTTTTGACCTGAGTCGTATGCCTGTTTGAAGTATACAAACACGTTGTGAATACCAATGTCATATTTCCATGATTTACGTAAGATCTGCTTGACTGTAAATATTTGATCCAGTGTCGATCTTCTTCGTCAGAAGCCCCTGTGATACTCTCCAATGATATTTTCTGCTAGTGTTTAGAGCTGATGGTTTATAATATACCTGAGGACTTTATATACTGTGCATAGTAGAGTCTTCTAGTCGTCGGGTATTTTCTCTTCTTGCTATGTCTCTTTGATAAGCGCGTAGATGTGACTTGCTAGGTGGTCGCCACCTACCTTATGCAATTCTGCTAATATTTCGTTAACTCTTGGGGCTTTATTATTTTTCTGGGCACTAATAGCTTCGAGAACTTCCTCTATGGCTGGATCTTTTACTACATTCTCTACTTTATTCTCTTCTACGTAGTTTGCTCCCATTTCATCTTCTATGTTTACTTGTTTACCAAGTAGGGTCTAAAAATAATGCTTCCAGGTTTCTGGGACTTTCTGTTTTCATTGATTATTTGCCCACTTTCATCTTTACATAGGCTTGTTTAAGGTCTATACCCACTTTTTATCTTTTTTAAGCCCCTCCAATTTTTCTCTTCTATCTTGGCTGCTTTCCGTCTTGCTACTTCAAATAATGTTCGTCTTTCCCGTGTTCTTATTTTTATATACGTTTTGTGTGCTTTATTTTTTTCCTCTATTGCTTGTCTGCACTCGTCATCGAACCATGTTCCTTTTCTCGCCTTTTTCTTGTTTACCAGGGTGGACGCTGCCGCTGTCAGTACTGCTGTTTTGATATTATTCCATTTGCCCTTTATAGAGTGCGCTTCTAGCGTCCTTACCTCATTTGCTACTTTTTCTTCGAACTTCTCTTTACATTCCTGAATCATTAGTTTTTCCAGTTCCAGTTTGTTTGTTCTTTGTTGTCTTTTATTTCTTTCCTTGTTAACTCTGCTTTTAAATTTGGTTTGGAATAAAAGGTGGTCTGATGCACAGCATGATTCTCGTTGTGATCTCACATCTGAGAAACTACTGGCTGTCTTTTTGTCTTCTCTTCTTATGGAGCCTATCCGTTACGGATGTTGGACACTAACATGGCTATTCTGACTTTGTTGACTGCTGCCCTGAAAAGTTCGGTAGTGGTTAAGTTAAACCATTTTCGCAAGTTATGCAGCCAGGATATTCTTCTTCGTCCTGGACCTCTTTTCCCATGCACTTTACCTTGAAGTATGGTCCGAAGTAGGTTGTATCGTTGTTCATTGCGCATTATATGGCCCAGGTATTCTAGTTTGCGACGTTTTATGGTTATGACTAGTTCACGCTCTTTACCCATTCTATGTAGTACTTGTTCGTTGGTAACTCTGTCTATCCAGGAAATCCTCAACATGCGTCTATAGCACCACATCTCAAATGTTTCGAGTCTCTTCAGTGATGCTTCAGTTTTATATGACACCACCCCATATAAAAGAATTAGAGAATTAGAAAATTTGTCTATCAGCACATAATCGATTTGATTGGTTGTGGTTTCATCTGGTGAAATCCAAGTCATTTTGTGTATGCCGTTATGTCTGCGGCTCCTTGTCTATTTTAGCATTTACATCACCCATTATTATATTAATATCATTTTTGGGCGCATTGTCATATACTACCTTCAGCTGTTGGTAGAAGCTTTCCTTTGTATGTTGTTTTTGTTCTTCTGTTGGCAGTGAATGTTTATCATTGTTAGATTGAAGAAGTGGGTGCAAATTCTTAACTTGCATATCCTTTTACTGACTGTCTGAAAGTCTATGATTTTTGACTTAAAATCATTATTCACCACAAATAGAACTCCACATTCTTTGCTTCATTGTTCCTTTCCACTATATAGAATTGTGTGCGTTTTAATGTCCCTGACAACTTTCCCAGCCATCTTGTCTCCTAAAGAGCAGTAATCATGAGCTTCTAGTTCTTGCAGAAGTGCGGTTTGAGCTCCTGGTTTACTTAGTATCCTTACATTTCAGTTCCCAAATATATAGTCCATGTTTCGTAACTTGAGTCATTTCTAAAAGTTCCGTCCTATATTTCGAGGCAAATTTTCGTGTTTCGTAACAGTGTGTTTTTTCCGGAAGTGGGTTGTCAGCCCACTGAGCAACCTTCCTCGTTTACCCGAGCTTAGGACCAGCAGTGGTGACTCCTGAGCTACTCGATCCATCTATTTGTCACCACAGGCGGAGTTGGCCTCTAGATATACAGTGTTTAATTTGCATGCTATTAGTACAAGGTTAGTTATGTGTTGTGTTTTTGAAAAGTTAATTTTGAGAAAAATTTGCGTACAAGAGCTCTATGTCGTCTGCAAACTGCAAGGTTATTACATTAGATACTCTCCATTTATATTAACTCCAAGTTTTGTCCAATGTAGATACATCAAATAAATTTAACAAATTTGTATGCTTTTGCCATTAATTTTGAATCTGCTGTTTTGGATAAAATGAATAAATCTGGAACATAGCATTAACATAATACAAATCATAGTTTATCGTCACAGCAACTAATTCATTGCTGGTAACAGCAACACTTGAAATAATCTGAAGTGCTTATTAATGCAAGTACGGATTATAACTCGAGACAAACAAACGCATGTCATGATTGTTACAAAAGCAGTCCAGAATATTATAGATATATACATACATAACCAACAAAAAAAAACCAAATGTGTGGTTATTTTTTTTAATGTAATCGTAAAAATATAAAACTTTTGATCTCTACAATCAATACAAATGCTCTATACGCCCCGGCCTATTTTCCATGTCACATGTGAGTATCTCACAGTGATATCGAACAAAAACCGATCGCTCACCCCACAAAAAAGTTTTAGGTTTGTTTTAAGGAACGAAAATACATTTTCACGTAAGCTACTTAAAAGCTAAAAAAATATTAAATATCGCAAGCTTTTAATATTTCTGCAGGGTACATAGTTCGATAATATATTTTTAGTGTTTCGTTCTAATGGAAATAATGTTTCGAAAAGTTTTATTGAACACAAAATAGTTCACCCGATAGTGGGTTTTATGTTAAGCGACAAGTATTTGTACATTTTGGAAATAAAAGCAGATTACAAATAATAGACATAGTGCAAATGGGGAAGAAAAAACAGATACGTTTTATGAAAAATAGCTGAAAATGTACAAAAATATATAGGTACATAGATTTAATAACGAAACATTTTAATCAAAATATAAACTGAAAGAAAAGAATACAAGTGTGTAATAGATTAGTTACTTCAAAGATCGCATTATTACATACTAAGTGAGACAAAGAAAATTTTGTTTGGAAAAAAAAATATAAATTCTCTTCCAATATTAAAACAGTTTCAAATATATGTCAAACAGTAAAAAATAAAGCATTTAGTATTATACAGTAGATGTTCACCAAAAAATATATGTCACATTAAATAAATAAGTAATCATCTCTGCTGTATTATTGTTTAACGATTACTGATTACTTAGTCACGAATAATTACGAGTATGTTCGGCACATGCGTATGTGCTTGTGGATGCTGTATCATTTTTTAATAAATTTTTGGTACCTTCTTCAAAATATTTGCCAACATATTATACATTGTGAGTTAACGGTACAAAATTATTGTAGATATTGTTCTACGTCATGAGTAGATGATAAAATGAAAATGTCACACAATGAGTTCTTTTATTTAAAAATATTTACAACAAAACTATTCACCAGAATACAATTTGTAACAGTTGTTTTGTTTTTACTTAAACGTAAGTGTATGTTATATTTATTCGCGACCATCCTTTACAATCCGGAAATGCATCTAGAAGTGAAGTCTTTTGCATCATGTTCCGGTAAATGATTGTTCAAACGTACTTCAGTAATTAGTATTGAAATTTTGTGGAATAGAAGAATGCGATGAGCCTGGAGAATTATCCAGTGTGAAAGCTTCTTTCTTGGTACTCTTTTTTTAGCCAAAATTTAAACTTCTGCAATATAAGTATGAAAGTACAATAAATCCAGGATTTCTTTTTTAAATAACCTAATTGAGTAGCTCCATTTTTTAACTCTAACCAGGCGTTTACACATGCACATGGGGCATGAACTTTTTTTGGGAGGACTGGTGAAACATTTTTAAAAATAAAAGTTAAAATGGTGAGCTTTAAGACACTTTTCACACACTTTAGACACTTTAGAATGCCATAAAGGCATTTTAAGCTTATCGGTATTAGAGTATTTTTATTTATATAGCAACAAACAATCTTAAAATTTTAACCGAAAACCCCATGTCCAAGTCCAACAAATGCAAAGAAAGAAATGTAGTTTATTTTATGAAATGAAAATGGCCTAAATTAAAGTGATATAATATATAATAGTGATCAAGTTACTTTATTTTCCTAGTAAAAAAATTTGCTAATGTGCAAATGGCTCTTTTACTTTTTCATTGTCTACTTCAATGTCTTGTGAACATGAAGGAGACAAATACTCGTGAGTTGAGTTTTTTCCATCGTTGCCCTCAGCCAAGTTTTTACTCTTCTTAATGTAGAGAAGTACTTCTCTACTGTAGTCATCATCATTCATGTTTTATAACCCTGCCTGTGTCCTAGTCTTCTTAAGAATTTCTCTCCAGTCGTCCCTAACCATCACCTCCCTCCGCCAAGCAGATATTCCCGTATTTCTCATATCTTCATCGAATTTATTAAGGAACCTTGTTCTCGGTCCTTCTCTTTTTCCCTAACCAATGAATTTATAAAGGAGCGTTTTTCTAGCTGGATCATTTTCTTCTAGTCTCATTATATGTCCTATCCACCTTAGACGTCCTAATATCTTAATCTGTTTTACGATATCTGGTTCCTGGTATATTCTCTAAAGTTCGAACTTGTATCTTCTTCTCCACACTCCAGTGGCATTCACTGCTCCATAGATTCGCCTTAGTACCTTCCTTTCGAAACATCCTTACATGTTTTTATTACTATTTGTTAGAGTCCAGGTCTCTGAAACTTATGTTAGGATTGGGCTTATTATGGTTTTGTAGAGTTTTATTTCTATATTTCTAGATATAATTGTGGATTTAAGGTGGAGATTAAGCTCAAAATAGTATGTGATGGCTATGCAAATTCTACGATTTATCTCTGCGGTAGTATTATTTTCAGTGTTACGGAGCGCTCCCAGGTATAAAAATTCATTCATTGCTTCGATGACGTCGTTTTTTATAACAAGTAGTCATAGGATTTGTGGTTGCGTGCTTATTTTTATATAATTTGTTTTTTGGTGTTTATTATTAAACTCATTTTTGTAACTGATTCTTGTAATACTACATACGCCTCTTGTACAGCGTTTTCCGTTCTCCCAACAATATTGATATCATTAGCATAGGCAAGGATTTGAACAGATTTATTATTTAATCAACCAATGGTTGTAATTTGTGACATACGTATTACTTTTTCCAGAGTCAGACTAAACAGTAAACAGGAGAGAGGCTCTGATGCAGCCCGGTATTTGTTTTAAAAGGTTCAGACGGTTCCCCCTGAATTCGTACTCTACATTCAACTGTTTCAAGAGTTAGTTTTGTTAAATTTACCAACTGATTTGGTATTCCTAGCTCTTTCATTACTTTTAATATTTCTCTTCTGTTCACAGAGTCGTAGGCTGCTTTGTAGTCTCTAAATATGTGATAAGTATCAATGCGATATTCCAGTTTTTTTCTAAAGTATGTTGCAGGGTTTCAATCTGATTAATTGTCGATTTACCACCTCTGAAATCAGCCTGGTATTTTAGTAATATATGTTTTGCATATGTTGCCATACGGTGACATAGTACTGTGTGTTCTTTGTGGTTAGAGGGGATATCAACTTGCATATTCTTTGCATAATAACGGTATTTTTAATCTTTGCTCCCAATAATTTCTTACTCTTGGATAATGGCTATTAAACATTTTTCGTTGCATGCTTCTTTGATACTTTTTGCGAAAAAAAGTTTCATGGATTTTGCACACGAAGTATATTCCTTGTCTTTGTTTCTTAACTTCTTGGGCTTATTTTTAGTCCAGTCCGCCTCGTTGCACTATATTTTTTTGGTTTTTGTTTTATGAGTAGATTTATCTCTTTTCTACTACTCTACTCTTCCTCAGGTGCTGTTTGTCCTAGTATTTCTTTATCTGATAAGATGGAATACAATAAGACACTGGAACTACTAGATGAACCTGAAAAGTGTCTCCAATACTTATCGCCCACACACACACACACACACAACAATTTTTGTAGAACTCCAGCTTCGAGTGGCATCAGAAATGTCTATCAGAATTCTCCCTTCCATGTAGGTTCTCTATTATATTGTATTTTTAATTAACATGATTCAACATGTCTCAAATAGTTAAGTTTCAAATAAATAAAAATTCAAATGAATACTAAATGTAGAAAAATGTCTACAAAATATAATAAAAAGTAAAATAGAAACAAGAAGAAATTTTTGCTGTTGTCGGTTGTCCTAGATGAAAAACTGAAGAAAAGATTTTGACTGCACCATAAACGAACATTTAGTTTAGAGTTATAAGTGGCTGAAGGCATATAAAAGTTTTACAATTGATACAAAAAATTTTGGGAAGTCTGTATTATTGGATGAATAATAACTAGAACATATTCTCCTTGTATTACTTCCTTATTTTCCATATGTTTATAACTGGTCTCACTGTTCATAAGGAACCTCATTACAGACCATTGTGTTATACTCATGATTTCTTAATGAAAAACAGAACGTTATGTATATTTTATAATCTTTTTTAGATTATCTTAAGAAATATCCACAAAAAATTGGAGGATACGCCTTAATTTGATCCGTTAATTGAGGATTTTCATTTCATGACATCCTGTTACCTGGGCTAACGGTTATATAAAACATTTACTTTACCCACAAGTATAGCATATTAGCACATTTGTTTTAATTATTTTTTTTTTATTTTGATTTAGGATACAATTTCATTAGATTTACATATATTATTAAAGTAAAATTTTGCACTGTTTATGTTGATTAAATATTTTAATGATCATGGCGTACGTAATTAAGGATGCATTAGGTTTATTATGATATTCGAAACGCCATTAAAATATTTTATACCATTTATACAAATATAAAAATAATAAACGTTAATCTTCTGCTAACTAGAAAATAATTCAATTTAGAGGCATTATGTTTTAACATATTTAAACAAATCCTGTTACCGAATTCGTTAAAATAATTAAAATAATTATTAATTACTTTGATGAATATACACATATTTATGATACGTATTGATTTACTTTTTAAATATGGGCGATTACTATATGTATTTAGATGTTCTTAAAACCAATTTTTAACAAACATCTCATATCTGGACCTGTGCTTTCTTCAATTTTCCTCTCCATTAACAACCTTAAGAGCTCATTATGTCTTCTCCGGTACTCACAATATGTTCTACATAACCGGTTATACGCTTCTTGATAATGTTAAGAAGTTCTCTGTCATTGCCTATTTTTCGCAATACTGTCTCATTAGTGACGTGGTCTGTTCAGGGTATTTCCAGGAGTCTTCTATTCTTCTGGGATGGTGACTAAAAATTTACTAATTCATCTCTTGGTAGATAAATAAAAGATTATTACTAATACTACTAATTGTATTTATTTTTATGTATGGTGAAGGTTTGGTATACTAAACTTATAGCCCAGGGAAATAAGCGTTTTTTCATGACACTCGTCCGGCCAGGCAAACGACAGTTGTTTTGAGTAGTATGGACCTCCGTAACAAAAACCTATATGTCTCCTGCAGTCGATTTTTTGGACTTAATTAGTTATTAACAAATTAAGGTCAAAAAACGAAAAATTTTTGCTTTTTTCGTCCATCAGCAAAAAGTGAAGCAGTTTAAACAAATTTTAGAAGAAAAGAAACTTATAAGTCATATAAAAACCTTCAAAATGGGGTTTGCTAAATGTTTCTATCCTTATTTGTTGCTTGGAAAGTTGCAAAATAATTCAAAAATTTCGGTTTTTTATAAATGTTAATAACTTTTTTGAAAATAAACCTATAACATTTATATTTCATGGAATGCTGTGCCTTCTGGTGCTTAAAATATGGTCAAAATTTCAAAGTGATCAGTCAAATAGTTCAAAAGTTATTTTATTTGTTTATCCCAAATTAATTTTTTTTGTAACAGTATAAGTCAGAAAATTATATAGTTTGAGTAATTGTAATGATAGTTTCTGGAAGAAGAAGACTTGTTCTATTATTAGCATTAAAAAAATTAGAAAATCAGTTTTAAATATTGCAAAAGAATTTTGCAAGAATATGTCGCTTTTTTGCTTATAAACAATTAGAATAACTTTTTAATCATCGCCTACAAGAATATTATTTTTTTATATTTAAGAAGCCTGAATTTTTTCACAAATTTAAAAGAAAAAAAATTTGTCCTAAAATAATTTGCGACAAAGTTAGCCTCTTTTTTTATTTTATTCATAGCAGCTTTGTTTATAACAATTAATAAATCTAATTAACGTCATTTAAAAGACCATACTTTATAGTTTTAACGTATCAAATTCTAAAAAGATTGCCCTTCAATAAAATCGTCCACAAAGTTTCAAAATGTGGTCCTTAAAATCGGCTGGCTTCGAAACTCACGGGAGCCGAAGGGAGGGGGAAAGGTGCTGTTAGCTGTGTCTCTGGTTCTTATTTATGGATTTCGACGTTCCTTTTTTTAATTTGTATCTACTGTTTGCGTACATTACGAATATGCATTAATTCAATAAATAAATTTTTAAATAAACTATCTAATTTGCTTCAAATTTTTTTTTTTAATTTTATTGTAATATTTGAGATAATTTTAATTTAAAAACATAAATATTTATAATTAATTTATACCTCTTTAATAAAATTGTAAATAATTTATTTATAATAGATTTTATGAAAACAACAAATTGTCGTATTAAATTGTTTCTAAAAATAGTATTGCTTGGAAATATTAATTAACATAATTTTTCTAATTGCTATTCTTTATTATTTTATTATTATTCTTTTTAAGTTAGAGTTAATTTCATGTTATCGAATGAACTATCCTACAATAAAGTCGTCCCAAGAATGCAACTCAGTAATATTGGGAATATCATTTTAAAGTCATCTACTTTAAAATATATGTTAATGTATGCATATATACAGGGTGATTGATTAGTGCAAGGAAGCTCAGTAGATCTGTTATAGTAAAAATTACAAAAAAAAGGTATTAACAAAAATTGTAGACAGCTTTAAACTCCAAATTTTAAAATTAGTTACAAACTTACAGGGTGTTCCATAAGATGGTGGCAGACCAAACTTTTGTTTTCTTAAACGGAACACCCTGTATTTTATTTTAAATTTGAAATCTGCTTTACTTCCACATCACAACAATGGAAAATTTTATTATGTTATACCGGGGATTTAAAAAGTGATAACCAATATTACCTGAAAATCGTATCAAGTTTAACTCCCTGTATAATTAAAAAGAAGTATAGTAACATTGATCTATTGCAACAATAGTTTTTTTGTTAATTTTGCCATAATTGACAAATCAATTATGGCCAACTGACAATAATTATTGGTAAACGTTAAAATATCTACCAAATTAGTACTTTGATGGAAAAATAAAAATATCTAGAAAACTGATAACTTTAGGTACTTTATCTATTGCAACAATAGTTTTTTTGTTAATTTTGCCATAATTGACAAATCAATTATGGCCAACTGACAATAATTATTGGTAAACGTTAAAATATCTACCAAATTAGTACTTTGATGGAAAAATAAAAATATCTAGAAAACTGATAACTTTAGGTACTTTATAAAATTTGAACTACGATATTAGTACTTCTCGATAATGATATAAAATACAGGATGTTCTATTTAAAATTACCAAGAAAATAATGTACTTGCATTTTGACTTACCCTGTATTTGATTTAACGAATATTATAAAAACGAATATGTTTTATAATTTTTAACAATTATTAAAAAACTATTTTTGCAATAGATCAATGTTCCTATATTCCTTTTTAATTATACAGGGAGTTAAACTTGGTGCGATTTTCAGATAATATTGGTTATAACTTTTTAAATATCTGGTATAACATAATAAAACTTTACATTGTTGTGATGTGAAAGTGAAGCAGATATCAAATTTAAAATAAAATACAGGGTGTTCCATTTAAAAAAACAAAAGTTTGGTCTGCCACCATCTTATGGAACACCCTATACGATTGTAACTAATTTTAAAATGTGGAGTTTAAAGCTGCCTACAATTTTTGTCAATAACCTTTTTTTGTAATTTTTACAATAACAGATCTACTAAGATATCTTAATTGTTATAAACAAAGCTGCTGTGAAATAAATAAAAAAAGAGGCTAACATTGTCCCAAATTATTTTAGGACAATTTTTTTTTCTTTTAAATTTGTGAAAAAATTTAGGCTATTTAAATATAAAAAAACAATATTCTTACAGGCAATGGTTAAAAAGTTATTCTAATTGTTTATAAGCAAAAAATCGACATGTTTTTGCAAAATTATTTTGCAATATTTAAAATTAATTTTTTTAATTTTTTTTAATGTTAATAATAGAACAAGTCTTCTTCTTCCAGAAACTGTCATTATAACTACTAAAACTATATAATTTTCTGACTTAAATTGTTGCAAAAAAAATTTATTTGGGATAAACAAATAAAATAACTTTTAAACTATTTTACCGATCACTTTGAAATTTTAACAATATTTTAAGCACTCTAATACACGGCATTTCATAAAATATGAATGTTATAAGTTTATTTTCAAAAAAGTTATTAGCATTTATAAAAAACTCAAATTTTTGACCTATTTTGCAATTTGCTAAGCAACAAATAAGGATAGAAACATTTACAAAACGCCATTTTAAAGGTTTTTATATGACTCAAAAGTTTCTTTTCTTGTAAAATTTGTTTAAAATGCTTCACTTTTTGTCGATAGACGAAAAAAGCAAAAATTTTCTGTTTTTTGACCTTAATTTGTTAATAACTAATTAAGTCCAAAAAATCGACTACAGGAAACATATTATAGGTTTTTGTTACAGAGGTCCATACTACTCAAAACAACTGTCGTTTGCCTGGCCGGACGAGTGTCAAAAACAGGGTACTTTTTTTGCTTATTTCCCTGGTCTATTACATAATTTCACCCATTTAATATACGTATTTGGTTTAATTAACATTTACTAAAAATAAATTAAAATTATATACTCACAGACAAAAACATTTCAAACTGTATCTTTATTTTTTTACTTAAAATACTCTGTAAGAGATCGTGCGGTCCAGATCAAAATATTGCATTGAATTTTTATCGAGCCTGTATAAGATCTATTATAGATTATTATAACCAATTTACGTAAACTTGACAAAATACAATTTAAAGCTTTGAAAATTGTATTAATGTTGATGAAAAGCACTCCAAATAAAGCCGCACTAGTTCTAGCCTCTGAAAACTCACTCTTATTACGCAGAGAATATCTGGCTAGCAAACACTTCCGAATCCAACATAATCGGTGCACATAATAATGCTAAAATAATTAATGAATTAAATACAGCTGATTTAACAACTACATTCTTCTTAAAAAATTATTCCTTACCACTTGCAAAAGCATTTGTAACTTGCAATGAACTTAAGTTAATAAATTATCCTTTTAATCCTATTTAGGAATCATTGGAGATACCGCGCCTGGTAATGTTCTATTTACAAACATTATTATTTCTAAATACCGAACTAAATTTTGTCACAATACACTTAAGGAAATCTTAAGTAACTATTCAGATTACATTGCAATCTATACAGATGGGTCAAATTTAGTAACATGTACTACCTTGTACATGTTACAAGTTTGGTACACGTGCTTACTTTGTACCAAAAATGTAGACTAAAAAAGCATTAACTTTAAATAATTAATCTAGCATCTTTTCCGCTAAAGCATGTCCTATAATAAATTATATAAAGACCTTGAATGTTGTTATGAAAACCAGTGGAACAAAGTTGTCATGTGCACTGATTCATTATTAGTATTAAATGTTTAATGTTTAAAAAAACTGTAAAGTCATAATTAACCACAATATATTCATATTAAAATTTTTTAACTGTTACTAAAATTATCAGCTTTATCATGTTATGATGTTAAATTCGTATGGCTTAAAGGACCTTCAGATCAGACATATTGGATAACAGTATTGCGGATTCACTAGCTCAAATTCCACTTAAGCACTCACATATATTTATTGAAGAATTTAACACATGTTATTTTCTTGCATTTGTAAAACAGCATATTAAATTTAAATGGGATAGACGTTGCATTGAGTTCAGTGAACCTACAGGCACTACTTTGTTTAAATTACAACCAACAGTGGCTGCGAACGAATGTTACAAAGTTGTTGCACTAAGTAGAAATACAGTGTCGACTATCCTAAGATTAAAAGTAGATCATGGATGTTTTTCGAAGCATCTATATAAAATCGGAGTTATCGCTACAGACAGATGTCAGTGTGGAATAAGTATTACTGATGTATATCACATATTCTTTAAGTGTCTCTAGCATGTCAATACAAGTACGTAGCTACTTCAAGAATTGTTGAAAACAGGTTTAAAGACGCCATTAAACTTAAATGTACTATTAAGTAAAGATAATACAAACAATTTTAAACTGATTTTGGTATTTCTGCAAAAAATTAAATTACATATTGAATATTACAATTGAATGAAAATTTGAACGTTTGAATGGACATTAATCCTTTGTATGTATACCTGTTTGTTGCCTACCTATCTAACCGTGGTTAATGTCTTGTGTGTTATAATGAAGTCGCTCTGATGAACCCTTGAACGTGAAAAGTGTCCTCCCTGTGCAATATTGAATGAATGAATACTAATATTTGCATTTAATTATGTGGCTAAAGGTTCTAAACCAAGGCTAAAATACAAAAAAAATCTTCAATTTTTTTTGTTTATTTTTTATCTTTGAAATATTATGTACTTTTTTTTTGTCTCTGAATGTATTATGGTGGAATGTTTTCCACCATAATACATTCAGAGTCAGAGACATAGTCTTCAAAGTCGAAGAAGCAATAATTTCAGCAACTAACAAACATTGCATACTATGAAAAGTGTGTTTTGGCTGCTTAAAATGATTCCTGCTTTCTTATTATGGAAATGCCAGTAAGAATATGCAATTTGGAAAGATTGTTACTTTAGCCAATAGGGGTTGAAGAGCCTGCGTATACAACAATCGACAGTTTCTCGTATATTAAAGCGATACATTGAGACTTGACGAAAAAGATGTACAGCGCCAAGAGATGACCCATATTTGAGACTTCAATATTTGCGGAATCGCACACTAACAGCTTTCAATCTCAAAAATTAATTACTGATCACAAGATTTGTTAATGTAAGTGTCAAAACAGTGACGGAATGACCTGTACACAATGTTAGTTTTGGTGGCAGTTCTATTATGCTACGGAGTGGCATTAAGTGGAAGAGTCATTCGGAGCTTATTAAAGTGAATATTCGCATGAATGCTGATTGGTACATACACAAGATCCTCGAGGAGCATGTTTTTCTTTATGTAGGCTTCATTGGTATGATAACTTTATGCTAATGCATGATAATGCCCGTGCACATGCCGCAGGAATAGTCTTACAATATCTTAAAGATATTGGGATTAATGCTTTAGACTGGCCACCAATGAGTCCTGTTACACATCCCATAGAACATATGTGTTAGATTCTAAAACGACGTATATAAGGAAGAAATCCAGCTCTAAGCTCATTTGCAAAATTAAGAATTGCTGCACAGGAGGAAAGGAATCGACTTCCACAATAAACCATCCAAGACCTTCTGCCTAGTATCCTAGAAAGATGTAGGTCATCACTATAACCAAAGGAAAAAATATTGAGTACTAATTTGTTACAATGTTGCCGAAAGAGAGTGTTCTATTTTGTCGTTATTGTTTCTTCAGAAAGAAAGGCTACTTCATTAACTTCTCTACAAATTGGTATGCAGTATGCAGCTCTTCAGTATGCAAGTTATTTGGCAATGAATATACGTATAATAGTCCAGTACAATGTTTTAGCAATAAAAACGCAAAAATTTTTAAAAAGAAAAAAAATTATACTTGAAAAACAGACTTAAAATAAAATATGCAATATTTTTATATGTGAGTGTATATCGTCCTAAAATACAATAATTACAATTAGATTTTCTTTACAACGTTTTTTTTGTAGATTTATTGTAGGTTGAATTTAAATAGAACAATTATTGTTCTATTTAAATTCAACCTACAATAAATCTACAAAAAAAAAAAACGTTGTAAAGAAAATCTAATTGTTGTATGCATTCAGTATTTAAAATAGTTTACTAAACGAACATTGTGGTATATTCCCCTTATGAATATATGTACTAAATATTCCCTCCCTTTTCCGAGAAAAAACTTTGATAATTTACCCACTACCGGCATATATCGACAGATAACGAACAGTTCATTCCAAACTCGAAACTAACCCAATTTTCAATTTCCCCTCTATAAATTTTTCCAGCACGAGAATGTAGTACCAAAGTGAGAGTAGGAGAGAGTGAACTTCGAAAACGAAAAACTTCCCAATTTGAACTTACTACGTAATTTCAGTGCCGTATCCTTAAAGGTATACGCGGAATATACAGTTATACAGCAAAAATAGTATTAATTTTTTAATTTTTATTGTACAAAGTTAATTATCAATAATTTCTTATGATTCTAATATTTTTTATATCCCATTTCAGAGATTTATATTTTGTCATGACCTTTTGCCTACTTCTGGCGTTTGACTTTGACAAGTTTATGGTAGTTGGACAAA
Organism: Diabrotica undecimpunctata; assembly: GCF_040954645.1. Classification (NCBI taxonomy): domain Eukaryota; kingdom Metazoa; phylum Arthropoda; class Insecta; order Coleoptera; family Chrysomelidae; genus Diabrotica; species Diabrotica undecimpunctata. The sequence goes on along the minus strand of NC_092807.1, from coordinate 35,819,242 downwards.
TGTCAGACCAATGGGGAATCACTATATTACTATTTTTTTACAGGAATAAGCGACAAATGCATAACGGTTATATTAAATATTATTATAAGTTCGGTTGATCAAATTAGAAATGAAATAGTTTTACATCAAATGAAAAAGAGCACAGAAATAACAAAAACGATAAAAATTCGAAAGTTACAATATTTTGGTCATGTAAAGAGACATCCAGAGAGGTATAGCCTTTTACACCTTTTAATATAGGGTAGGATCTCCCAAAGGAGAGGCCCAGGCCGAAGAAGAACATCCTGGCTCCGAAATCTCCGAGAATGGTATCAAGAGACACCATTTGGACACCAATGGAAAAAAAACATTTATTATTGCCAATATGATCATCAACGTTAGATAATCGGACAGGGTACTGAAAGAAGAAGAAGATAGGAATAACAAATACGTTCAGCTATCGTCCTGGATATGGCCCAAGCCTTCGATAAGGTATGGTATAAAGGTTTTATCCACAAAATGTATAGAGCACTACCAAGGCCGTATTCATAATTAATAAAGTTGTACTTAACTGAAAGACACTTCAGAATAAAGCAGTAGAATACCTACATAGAGTTAACGAAAATCAAGGCGGCGGTTAGGCTAGAAAAGTGTGCTTAGCCCAGTATTCTACTTATTATACACTAGCGATATCCTTGAACTCTAAAATGGAACAATCGCAACAAAGCTGTTCTAGCAGTGGAAAATAATTATAAAGAAGCTGCAAGAAATCTACAATCTACAGTATACAAGATCGATGATTGGACCAAAAATGGAGGGTAAATTTAAATGAGACTAAATCAGTGCATGTGAATTGCACTAATAAGAAAAGGCAATATATGCGAATTAAAATAAGTGACATATAGATCCCTGTGGCAGATACTGCGAAGTACCTGGGTATGTATCTTAATGCGAGACTTTGTTGGAAGGTCCATATAAAGAAAAAACGAGAAGAACTTGGACTGAAATAGATAAAATCGTACTGGTTGCTTGTAAGAAATTCAAAGCTCCCCATAAATAATAAACTTTTGATCTATAAACAAATACTCAGACCGGTATTGGCATATGGTGTTCAGCTCTGGGGTTGCCACAGAAAGAACAATGTTTCAAAGATACAACGCTTTCAGAACAAAATATTAAGGAGTAAAATCGATGCCCCTTGGTACGTTAAAAACAACTACATTTACCGAGACTTGAATATGGAGACTGTTAAAGAAATAATAACAATCGTAAACAAATATTGCATCAACATGCAATGAGGGCGAAGCTCTTCGAGTTAGTATAGTGACTAGTAGTTTAAAAGTTTAAAAGAGTAGAGTGTGGCTTAGTGTACACGAGTACTTGTGTAAATAATTACTATAAGTAAGAAAGACCCTGTAAAAACATTATTTAATGTAAGTATAGTTTTAAGATTTATTAGTAACAATTTAGAACGGAACAGAACTGCTTATTTTAAATGTACACATTTCTCAATTGGAGTATACAGAAGCATTATCAAATCTCAAAGAAACTAGCGCTGGCTTGGACGGTATTCCTAGTATTTTCATTAAACATCTTCCATATAGCGCTCACAAACAACTTCTTAATCTGTTTAATATTATTTAGTTACAGCACAAATTTTATAAAAATGGCATGAATCCACAGCTATACCTATAGAAAAAAAAGGAAAAATTATTAATAATAGACTAAAATGGCACCTGTAGAAACAAGATTTAATTATTCCAGAACAAAGTGGTTTTAGAGAGCAAATGTCAACCATAGATAATATCATTGATTTGGAAAGTGACGTTTCTGAAGTATTGGCACTAAGTAGTAAATGTCTAGCGATTTTCTTTGACATATCAAGAGCTTTCGATACAGCCTACCGATACAGCCTACAGATTTCGAAAAAAATTACATAGTTGGAACATCCAAGGTCACTGCCTCTTCTTAACTTCCATCAAAATAGAGCTTCCAGAGTTAGGACAAACAACACAAAATCAGATATAATGTATCCAGAAAATGACATTCCTCAAAGCTCGGTTATAAGTCCTACACTCTTCATAATGGCAATCAATGATATTCTAAAATCTAAAATCACCTATAAAGGCACGCGTCTACACGGATGATCTTGTAGTTTTTTGCAAAGGTAAAAATAAAAAAAATAAATTTTCTTACATGCAGAACTTTATACAACACTTAGAACTCTGATCACAAAAAACAGGAATTCTGTTTGTGAAAAACGAGAAAACTCGTTTCATCCTGTTTTCTAAGAAAAATGTCGCAAACACCCCCAACCTAAGACTATGTTATGAGAACCTTAAACTTGTAACGTTGATAAAGTTCTTGGGCATGACAGTCGAAGAAACTCTAAGCTGGAAACTTCATATAACAACTTTAATCTTATCTTGTCACAAGCGATTAAATCTTTTAAAAACTCTGGCTAATAAAGAATGGGGTACGGATCACCAAATACTTTTAATGTTATACAGAACATTAATCAAATCAAAATTAGATTATGGATCTACTGTATATACTACAGCCACTAAGACATTGCTAAAATATTTGACAGGCTTTACAATCTATTTTTACGTATAATATCTGGAGCTTTCCGCACAACGCCAATCGAAAGTATTTATTGTGAAGTTGGTGAACCGTCCTTAGAAGACTTTATTTAAGTGTAGCATACGCCGCAAAAATTAGGTCTAACTCAAAAAAACCCTACTATTTAAATTTTTTTACAGACAAATTCCTAAATCTATTCATAAATAAACCAAGAACAGCCAAACCCTTCTACGCAAGGATTAGAAGCTACTTAAATCAATTAAACTACACGTTCCCAGAATGATTTCCCTCCCAATCGTCCTCAATTCCTCCATGGCAAATAAAGAACCCTCAGTGACTTAGCTACTTTACTTCTTTCGACAAACATTCAGCAAACCCACAGTTAATCAATTTAGCCTTTAATGATATGCTTTACAACTACAAGAAATATCCACATATATACACAGACGCATCTAAATCAAATGAACATACTGGTGCTGCAGCCATAACCCCAACATCAACAAATAAATAGAAACTCCCTTCCGAGTACTTCATTTACTCTGCTCTATACTCTATACCAGGCCACCCTTGCTGTCAACCCATCCAATAATACAAATTATATTATACTCACAGACTCTCTAAGTTCCGTAAAGTCAATCCAATATGTCTTCCCAAATAATCATTTGGTCATCAAAATAAAAAGAAGTTCAGACCTCTCAACTAAATGGAAAAAATGTTATATTATTCTGGTTACGATCCCGTATTGGATTTCAAGGAAATGAAGAAGCAGACAATGCTGCAAAGAAGCTGCAACTAGTGATAGTGCGGAATGTACAGAAACATTTACGAGTGCGAACGTGAAAGCGACGGTCAAATTTAAAGTGCGATATATGTGGGAAGAAAAGTGGAAAGTGGCTACGCGATAGTTAAAAATCGATAAAACCCTGGCCCACATTACCAACACGTCGGAGATACCAGGTAATATTAACGTAACTGAGACTGGGTCATAAGCGATTAACTAATAGCTACGTGTTTTCCAACAAACAAGAACCAAAATGTGACAACTGTGATGAAAAACTAACAATCAAACATATATTAGAGAAATGTCCAACGCCAAAGCGCATGTTGTACAATATACCAAACAAATTAAGTGATATTTTAGTTCTACAGTGCAATATATCAAACATAAAAAGTTTCTAAAAATTCAATGAACATTTTAAACACTATTTAACTTTAACACAAATTATTGTTCACTACTATTGGTTCGCTAATAGCCAATTTAACTGATGCGATTTTTTTAATAAAAAAAGAACTGCGCATTGATCATTCTGATCAGATTGCAGTATAAAACACACCTCTTAAGGGATGTTCTAGTAATAAAAAAGAGCTATTACAAATAAGTAATCTGTTCTTGTTTTCCCCTGAAGATTTAAGTGTCACCAACGAGATCTGCTTCATTTTTATTTACAATTATTAGTTATTTTAAGGTTTTGAGATTGAAAGTGTCAAGTTTTCGTAGCGCTTATCTATTCGTATTTAGTGTCATCTCTCTTGGCCTGGAAGTATTTTAAATTTTAAAATTTTGCTCACTTTGGTATTTAGATCACCAGCAAATAGAACATAATTACTCTTATTTAAACAAAATAAACAGAGTTCAATATAAATGTCTTAGAACTTGCATCGGTGGGATGGTATCATCACCGGTGAAAGCAATACTGGCAGAGTGTAATGAGTTACCTTTGGACTTACGTCGGCAACGGTTATCACAAAAATATCTTTTAAAACTAAAATCCCTTGAGTCAAACATGATCAACAAATTAAGTGATATTGCAAAAGAAGACCTAACAAACCGCTATTGGAAACTAAAAAATTCTCCCCCACTTGCAGAAGCTTTTGTTGAGACTAATGCTTATCACTTTTCTTTTAGTAAAAATAAAAAATTGCTTATGTATAATATACCCTTTAGATCACTAATAAAACCACACAGAGTTATAATACCCCATTATACAGAATATGATCATATAAACCATACCCTTTTAAAATCTATATTGGATGGATTAGTCAATAAGATATTTATATATACAGATGGATCTAAAACAAAACACGGAGTTGGTTGTGGAGTTTTTATTCAAAATACAAAACAATCATTTATGTTTAAATTGCCATCAATATGCAGCATATATACTGCTGAACTTATAGCAATTTTGAAGGGCATTACTTGGTTAATATCAAATAATTTACGAGAGGGGGTAATACTAACTGATTCTAAGTCAGCCTTGGAGTCAATAAAAAGTATACAATTTGAAAGAATAAAATGCCCTATATTATGCAATTTAAAAAAATTGATAGCAGAATTAAATATAACATTTATATGGGGGAAAGGTCATATAGGTATACTAGGTAATGAAAAAGCTGATAGTTTGGCCAAGGAGGCAGTACAAAACGGAGTTCATTGTAATATTTGTACAATACGTGACATCTCTACTTTGATTAATAATAAAATAATGTTAAAATGGGAACGACAGTGGAAAAACGTTGTAGAGAACTCACAAAATACGTATTTTAAAATACATCCAACCCTACCATCTCCACCCCAATATATTTTCAACTATTACACGTCAAAATTCTTTGCGGCAAGTGTTTTTCGACTTAAAAAAAATCATGGGCGATTTCCATCGCACCTTGCTAAGCTGGGCATCGGCCTGTAGTTGTGATCAGAACTCTTACGGAGATCTTAACCATATATTCTTCGGTTGCAAAAAACATTTAAAAAAATCAGATGATTTAATTCGTAAACTAATTAAAATGAAATATTCTCTTCCATTAAATATATCACACATTTTATTAACTGCCAATAGAAACACTTTAGAACTTCTAGTAAATTTTATTAAAGAAGTAAAAATAGAACTTTAAAGCAGCATAACCCATAACTTTGTATTCATATTATAAGAAAAGTTCTGTATACAACTTTCTGTGGCAAATGGACTTAATTCCGTGCCATTATCCTTCCACACACACACACACACACTTATTTAAACGGTTATATTCTTCTTAAAATGTTTGTCGAAAAGTTTCGTTTCAGCATATATTATATTTTCCTCTGGTGTATATATTCCACTGATCCAGTGACCCTTTTTCTATTATTATCATAATTAATTTCTTTATAATAGGCATCTCTTTATAAATTAAAATAGAATATATAACATACTTGTTTTAATAGTTCTTTAAAAGAACTATTAGCTTAATAAATATGTAAGATACCATACCCCACTTTAACTTTTTTTTGTACTCTACTGTCGCCTAACTCCACCTTCGAAATCTGCCGCATGTTTAAGGGTGCGTGTTCGGGATTTTCCATTCAATATGTCGCGACATTTGTTGCCGTTTCGTATTCATCGCCGGATTTCTCACCCAAAAATAAAGTGAGAGAAAACCCTGGCTGGCTTTATAATGCTGCTGCCTACTACCGTCTTGCTCACGAACAGATTCAGAGAAGATCTGTACCGGGATGCGTTAATATTTGACAACGGATTTTAAGAAATATTCAGATTTTTTCGTTTCGTAATATTGATGTGTTTTATCGCTAGATTTGGGATTTGGTAGAACTGGATAAGGTTTTCCGAGTCTTCGTCAAGAACTGCGTGTTCCAAAATAACTGATTCTGGTATCTAAACCGATTTCTTGCATTTTAAATGATTTTACAAAACATCGAGGTAAATATAGCTCTTCAGCTAGTTGTGTCCTTGTTTTATCATACTCTTTTTGTAAAAACAAAATCAGCGATAACTACGAAAACAACGGAATAATTGTTCATTACTTTAAATAATGAACATGCTTGTATACAAAAGCAGCTTTTTTTCTCTATTTTTTTTTTAGTGATCATTTATGAAAGCGTATATCGTTTTCTAGTCTGTACCTTAAATCTAATTTTGAATATTCCATTAGCATGATTTAAGCCATTTTACTTATTACTTGTGTAGAAGACGTTCATTTTTAAATACATAATTAAAAAAAGTCATAGTTCAAAAATCTATAAGCTTTATGTTTATGAAAATAGTTTTACGTCATTATCTGTTTTATTTTTTGAAAAATAGAGTTCGTTTTCTTTGTTAGCTTTTGATATTGATGATGATGATTTGATATATAATGATAATTGATTTGCATTTATTCTAGTAAGTCCACAACTAATTGCATGATCTTTACTATATCTGCTGTTCCTATTCGAAATTGTTTAATGCTTTTTGTTTTTTTATCTTTGGTCCATTACGTGTGCATCAATTGAAATATCTGATGGTAAGTATAGACGATTAGGTGTATTCTCCCTACGATAATGAGATACGGTAGATCGGAAAGATTTTATATGTTCAGCGATCGGTTGTTTGTTCAGTGTTTGGTAACAATAGCATTATTATTATCAAATCCTCTAATATTTTTTAAAAACCGATCATTACTTTTGTCATAGCCTAACGTGGCGAGGGAAAAAGTTTTACATACTTGCATATCGAATACTGAATATTTGCGATACGAATCAGTTCCAACAGTATTTTTTCTTTTGATTAGTTGCTTAACATTGCGTAAACAAATGTTGTTAAATCTTTATTAAATTCCCAATACTGCTTGTTAATATTTTCTCGTCTCGTTTCATTTATCACTTCTGAATACTTCAGCATGCAGGTGTTTTTATTATAGGATTTTTTATTTCGTGGTCACTATCGACTGATCATAATTTCTTTTTTTTTTTCTTTCGGCAGGTACTTTCTCATCTTTTGTTCTCTTTCTAATTGTTATTTTTTTGGTGTACATCTTAAGATGGGTACACATATGCGAGCCGAACTGCTCGCGAGCTGTTCGCGAACAGTTCGTTGAAAATATGTTTACAGCGAACTCATCGCGATCCATGGAAAGCGACGAACCAATTTGTGCGAAGTAACAGATTTGTTTCTGTAGAAATGAATATAATTATTTTATTCATTTTTAATGAACACAATTTGATGAAATATAATTTATGCTTTCAGAATTTCTGTTTTATTCAACTCACCTTTTCCTATTTCACCGGTTACTGTGGAGACGTTTTTCTTTTCGCGCCTAAACGATCCCGATAGGATTATCATTTTCGGCTTACAATCTTCTGGTGGCATGTCCATTCTCACCTATTTCGCGCCATGCATCATCTTTGAAATTTTTTTGGAAATGATCACGGTCTTTCAGATCCCAGAATAAGCGGATTCTTATTCTGATATAAGTCAATAAGTTAAATAAATTTATTCTTGGACTACTGTGCAATCATTAAAAACTTGGGTTCATGCCGAAAAATACGCACTAAATTCAAACTAGGAACAAGTCATACAATCTCGATTCGACGACGGCACGAACAGAAAATATCGCTGCAAACACCGTCCAAATTTAACTGCGAACATTCTTTGTATTCGTCCCAAAAACCGACAGGCCGTGGTTCCTGACGAGCAACGAACGAACAGCTCGCAAGCGGTTCGTCCCGTCGTACAAATTATACGAATATAGCGTTCACAAACGGTTCGCGAACAGTTCTGCTCGCATATGTGTACCCACCTTTGGCGTAATTGTTTTCAGCAGTGTCTATGGACGAAGTGACTATCTAGTCGACCATAGACTTCACTACTTGATAAACACACGCATCTTCTTTGACCAAACTTTCTTTATCAGGCAAAGATGGAGTGTGGGACAGACAGTCGCCATATTCTTCACTGATACAGCCTTGTTAACATTTTTGGTATTGACAAGCTTTTTATTTACATGTAAGCGTTCTCTTAATTGTCTATTTACGGCAAGATTAACCATTTGACGGCCACGGCTGGTTGAAGCGTTGGTGGTCATATTAGAATAAAACAAAGCAATACTTTATATACTCTTAACAGGCTACTTAATAAATAACTATTAACTAATCTAACTAGTGCAATTATAAGTTTAAAAAGTGATAAAATAGGAGTACATAATATATACCTATATAATATGTACCTAAATTAAGTAATAAAATCATTTATGGATTATATTTTTTTGAGATTTTGCATTTACATTTACAGTAAGTTTTAGCTCCATCACAGTAAATGTAATGAAAATAAAAACGGAACTAAATAAAACAAACACTTAAAACAAGGAGGTACTGTTATCTGGCACAATAAATAATAATGATTAATTGGGTACTTATTTGGAGGTATAAATCAAATTCTCTGCACTAAAAACTGACTTTACCGAAAACAAACACTTTCGATTTTAAGGTTATGTTGTTATATGGGACAATGCTGAAGATATCCTATCTGTCACTTAGGACGTGCTAGATTTAGGGTAGTGTAACATGTTGCAATACTGACTGTCCTATCTCTTACAACACTTGCTATGACACTTCAGGTTTATAAAGATTAGATAGGACGTAATGCTTAGTAATCAAGTTTTAGTTTGGTTTTTAAATTAGGACAACAAGCATCACTTTAGAACAGCTAGTTAATGATAAATAAGACAGCTCAGTTTTAAAAGGAAGATAAAGCATGCTTTTTACTACCATCCAGTACCGTTAAACCAAAACTGCGATTTTTCTTAGTTAGAACCTTTCAGCTGAACGGTACACAACTGTGTGTATATATTATTTTTATTAATTTATAAAAACTTTTAAACACTCTTTTAAATGCGTTTAATAAAAAATAAAATAAAATAATCTTAATTCGAAATAATAAAATTATGTTCAATTATTAAATACACCACGTAGGCTGTAAAAAATATCTGCTCCAAGCAACAATGTCAAATTTCAACATATCTCTAGAAACACATTAGGAACAGAGACTGGAAAGAAGCTGGGAAGCTTGGAAAGACATTACTACCGAGACAGGTCGCAAAAAATTGCTGCTTGAGCGCTTAATGAAGTCTAGTTGATCTTGCGTTCGGTAGAAGGCGCACACAACTCCGGGCGAATTGCGAAAAACGCGAAGTTTCCACTATGAAAGAAAATAATTTTGTGAGGATTTTGCTCAAAAGGGGCAGATGACATGAGGGAGAGAAATTCTATTTGGTTTCATTAATGATAAGAGGAAGTCATTAGAAGTGTTTCTCTATGAGCCCACTTTTCTAGAAACGAGTTTGTGAACGGGAATTTTAACATGTCCAACAACTTAATCCATTATGGTTTTTGGTGGATTTAAAAAATTGAGTACTTTATTCTGGATAAACAGGAATGGAAAAGATAAATCTTATTGATTCTTGCGTAATTAGATTCCAAACCGTTTTACTATAAATATATCTATTCACGTGTTACCTTAGTAAGAGTAAAATTGAATTAAGACTCCATAAAAAACAAAAATATTAAATTTGTAAAAACAGCAGTTGTATATTTCGAGTATAGTTTTAAACATTAGACAGTAAACCAAAATGACATGATTATTTCCTGTTAAGAACGTATGAGTCACCCGCGAGTCCTTTTCGTACTTATATAATATATATATATATATATATATATATATATATATATATATATATATATATATATATATATATATATATATATATATATATTTATGTACTATAATAATACTATCCATCATTTCATGAAACAGAAATTTTTTTGCAGTATATCGTCGGAAGGTACCTCATATTATAATTAAGCCTCATATAAAGAAACTGTAGGATTAACAATAGACTCTAATTTTACGCAAAAGAGAGGCTTTCGTTAATAAACAACATTAATCCTTAGCCTTCATATAGTATATTTGAAGAATAAGCTGGAGTAAATTCTCAGAATACTAATCTTCGCACCTCGAAATACATAGGCGTGCACATCTTCTAACTAAAACGTAATCTTAAAAGAAAAGTTTGCCTTAAATTTATTTGGATATTTAGAACAAAGTAATCCAATCCAATACTGGTTTAAAATAAAAAGATATACATAAAAAAGAATAAATTCTATTATTTGTGAAACATACAGTTAATATAAAATAATAAAATACAATAAATTATACTGAAACGTAAAATACATACAGAAAAACTGTAAATTTTCATATATTCCTATTAATAAATAATAATATTCTAATACTAATAATATTGGAAATAAGAATGAAAATTATATTAGCAATAAAAAATAAATAAAAAATAAACAATGAAGTTGTCGGCAATTAGTTCAAATGTAAAATAAACTTCTGAGCTACAGTTTAAAGTTAAGCTTCCTCATATTCTGTTTCAGACGAAGTGTTATCCGATCCGGGATGAATTATTATAGGTTCTATACTGCTATCTATTATATGATCAAGCTTCCACATATTTTTCTCAATATCCATAACGTGATTAATACATTTTTGCCAATGTTCAGTCGTTACTTCGGATATTGATTTATGAAAAAGAATAGTAACATCTGACAATTTAAAAGTTGTATTATTTCGAGCAACATTACTTTTAACTTCGGCCCATACTAATTCAATCGGATTTAGCTCGCAATGATACGGTGGTAGGCGAAGTATTTCAATTCCTCGTTTTTTGGCTATTTCCTCAATGACATATTTTTTATAATTTTGTTTATTAATTTTAGCAAGCTCTAATAATTCTGCTTTTGTCATTGTATCGTCAAAGATTAAATTCTTAGAAGTTAACCACATTGCAATTTCATCTTTCCTCCATTGAGTAGTTGGTAAACGTTCAACTAATCTAGAGTGGTAACTTGCATTGTCCATCACAATAACTGAATTTTTAGGTATGAATTCAATCATCTGTTCGAAATATTCTTCAAACACGTCTCCGTTCATCTCTTCGTGATAATCACAGGTCTTTTTTGATTCAAACAAAAGTAAACCCTCCTTAAGAAATCCATTCATACTACCTATATGGGTAACAATTAATCGTCGACCTTTACCTGTTGGTTCCTTGAAACCAGGTGAATATCCTTCCAGAAATGCTTGTCGACATGTTTTTATAGTTTTGTCTTTCCAAACTCTCCCTACAGTATGACCTTCATTAACCCACGTTTCATCTAAATAATAAATGTTCTTATTTTCTGTCCTCATTTTTTTTATTTTTCTGAGGTAGTCTCGTCTCCAACACACAATTTCTTCGGAATCGATAAGCATTGACTGTCTGCCCACTTTTTCATACTTAAAGTTTAACTCATGCAAAACTTTCCAAAGTTGGTCTCTACTTATTGTGGGTAAATCGGGATCGTCGGTAATGGCTTGTAAAACTTTATCTAAAGTTGGTATTTGTTTGTTAAAAAAAAATGAGTGGACCATTCTACGAATTGCATTTTTGAAGAATTCATCCACATTCACTTTCGACAATTTTGGTCTTCCTGGTCTCGGTTTGGGTGGCGTTATACCAGCTGATTTTTCCTCTTTTAAAATGTTATATACAGTTGATTTTGAATATCCCATTACTTTAGACGAAATTTCAACTATACTATCAACAGTATTGGAAGGATTGTGTTGCTTAAAATAATTGTAGACGTTAAGGATAACACTCTTTTCGTTAAGTGATAAATGATTCAACTTTAATTTTTTAACTGGTGTATAATCACACGTTAATTCCATATTCTATAAACTCACTATTCACTCTTGCAAAAAACAACTGTGTCAGATCTCTTCACTCGCTTATAATCGACTAAACAAAAATTTTCTGATATTAATGAATGACTATTTAAAGACCATTAACCATTTTATTAATCATTGGTTTTCCAAACAAAATCGAAATTTATACTATTTAAGATAGCGTTCACATTTATCAGAAACCATCTTTCGCTAATCGACTTTTTCTATCTAATCTATCAAAAGACCATTAACTAAATACCTGTGTATTTTAAGAGTTTCTTTATTTCTTGTTATTTAATGGGTCATTATCATAACGACAAAAATAACCATAAATAACGTTACTAAAATAAACAGATTTATATAAATATAATATACTTTGAAAATGGTTTAAATATCTAACAAACCGAAACAAATAATGTAATACCCTTAAAGTACGTCTGTGACCAGCTGAAAAAACCCTAGCCTACACAGTTCTAACAATAGCAGGTATTTAAATTTTACGATAGTCCATGTGACATGGAAAAATTTCTATCTAAATAGTCAAACCCAACGTAAAATAAGCTAAAATATTGACGTTGTACGAAAAGCACACGTACTAAAATATGCTTAACAATTTAGTTTTTTTTTCTGAGAATTTACTCCAGCTTATTCTTCAAATATACTATAATTCAGTAGTGCTACTCGATGACGTGTCTTTATTTCTTTTTTGACCTGTATGACTTTAAAGCAGCTTTTTTACGTATTTTTCTACGTGTACGTTCAGTTTTTCTAGCTCCAGTATCTTCTTGCAATTACTTTCTTGTTTTATGTGCTGTTTGACGAATTTTACCGTAAATAAGTTTGTTTCGCTTTGACCTCGACCTCTAACATATTCTCCAGTTTCTCTTCAACAATTAGCATTCAACTACCTGTTATTAGCTGTCAATTTACCGAACATGTCCTTACATCAAAACTTCGTATTGTTTCAGCCATATTTATAAATCTTCACGTATTAATATAATATGGTCGAATATATTATAAACTTAGTTTTGCCTACAATTTTTTGTTATTTATGTATAAAGAATATTACATGACAAGTATTTAATATTATTTAAGGATTTTAAAAAGGAAAAAAATGTAGTTCGTAACTTATTTTAAATAACAAAGTTCATTACATTTCTCAAACAACAAAAAATCTGGTACTAATTTAAATATTTATAAAACGGAGAACAAAATTTAACAATAGAATACATATGTGGTATACCAAAAATTACTAATTTTTCACAATAATATTAAAAAAACTGGCTTTTGAGACTGTCTCTGTTTTTGTACCAATTTAGCGACACTAAATTCTAAATTTATTGAACTTTTGTGTTATATTCAGGATTTAAAATCTAAAATAATACTAATAACCTAAACTTGGCTAACACATAACGATTCTGAGACTTTACATAATATAGATATAGATGGATAATGTCTTTACAGATTTGATCAGAGAAACGCAGAGGGGGAGGAATGTGCATATATCTTGTCTTTAGAAATTACTGAAACTTTTTCTGTTGCTTATTTGGATGTTGTTGTCCCTAACGTTGAACTTTTATGTTTAAACTTGTCATCGAACCATGCTCTACTTCTCGCCTTTTTCTTGTTTCCCATTATAGATGCTGCCGCGGTCAGTACTGCTGTTTTGATATTATTCTATTTTTCCCCTATGGAGTGCAGTTCTAGTGTTCTTAACCCATTTGCGACTCCTCCTTCGAACGTCTATTTACATTCCTTAATCTTCAGTTTTTCCAGGTACAGTTTTGTTATTTTTCGTTTCTTTCTTTGTTAATTCTGCATCTAAATTTGGTTTGGAGTAAAAGATGGACTAATCCAAAGCATGCTCCTCGTCGTGTTCTCACATCTGAGATACTATTGGCTGTCCTTTTGACCATCAGCAAATGGTCGATTTGATTGGTTGAAAAAACTACACATATAGTAGTTTCATATACTACTATCATTACAAAAAATGACTAAAATATTTTTACTAAAAACATTTATGATATTAAAGAAGTAATAATGATTTACTTAAAAGGAGAGACGCAGAAGAACAAAATGGCTTTCGTGTAGGCAGACCCTATATAGATAGCACATTTTCTCTTAATCAGGTTATTGAGAAAAGATTAGAACACAACCTTTTTACTCATGTGGTCTTTATAGATCTTACAAAGGTATACCGTAGTGTACCACTTTCAATGCTCTAGGTAGCAATGGAAAAACAAGGAATAAATAAAAAAATATAAAAGCAGTTGAACAGCTTTACAAAAATATAACGGTAAACATTACAACTGGAAAAAATTACCTAGAGAATTTCCTATTGGTTAACGTCTAAAGCATGGCTGATGCATAGGACCAACACTCTTTAAAATATATCTGAATGAGGTGCTCTTAGTGTGGAGAAAAAAAATTCTGCAATATGGGCATTCCAATCGAAGACAAGAGATTGTACATGACACACATTGTTGACGACCAAGCCATTCTAGCTGAAGACAAGAGCGATATAGACTATATGCTTTGAAAACTGGAGTAGAAGTACACCAAGTGGGTTCTTACAATTAATATATAAAAAACCGAGTATTTAGTACCGAGTAAAATAAATACATTCTAGGATTGGCAAAGCAACTAAGGAGCCACACGGACTATTGTGGAATAATAAACTAACAAAAAAAAATAAAGGAAGAATTTATAGAAAACGCTGGAAATTAGGATGCGAAAACGGCGCCAGCTGTAGGAGACTCTCCTATTATAAAGAAGTAATACTATTGTATTACACTACACTGTAGTATTTCTGCTCTAATCCTTTTAAAATTAAAATATTCTTTTTTCTATTTAATTTAGAAGCAGATTCTAGTAGTATGTAATTTTGACAAAGCACTGTATTGTTTTTTAAAATTTATCCGTAGCTGTAGATCCTTCACTAACATATTAAATTCTGTCTTTTTTATATAAAAAAGTAACGCTTTATTATTTAAGAACTAAATTATAATGCAATGTCATTTTACCAAAAATAAAACATTTTCTGAAAATGGATGACACGCAATTTTATGATGAGCTCAAAATAAATGTCTGCTGTGCCGGAGTGAACTAAAGAATGCGCTAGAAGGTGATAGAACGTGATAGTACGTGGCAGAGAGAATGATTGATTATATGAAAAGAGAAACCATTTTAGATGGTGTCCAGCACATATATGTATGTGTGAGGATGATATCGTCGTCGGTTTACTGTGGCGGTAAAAAATATAATAAAAAAAGATTGTTTTTCTACCGTGACAATGAAGAATTGGCTATTTTCGGAAGGTGCCTTTACATACAACTTATTTTGAAATTTGAATAGCAGTATGATTAAATCGTAACCACTGTTTAACAAACACAGTTCGGTTGTGTTACTTAGTAATAAAAGTTTAATTTAGATATATATATATATATATATATATATATATATATATATATATATATATATATATGAAAGTAAAAGATTGCATTTCATTTCAATCGGAACTCCACTATTGCTCTACACGTGTTTCGAGTTATTCAACTCATCATCAGGAGCACTTGTTGAAGTTCAACTGAAATGAAATGCAGTCTAGTATTTGGTTATTATAACCAAAATAACAGCCAGGTACGCTAGCAGCGACATCTATACGAAGTAACAAGAAGTCCAGAGACCTCTCTCTGATAGTAAATTAGGTGAACCGCAAATTCAAAGCCTCTTACTAGAGACTTTTAAGGACGCTAGAAGTATCTTTTTACTTCAACATGCATCTACGATTCACCTTTGAAAATTACTATCTTTTTCGCTCTTTACGTAGAGAAAGACGTTTAAATGAAAGTAAAAGATTGCATTTCATTTCAATCGGAACTCCACCATTGCTCTACACGTGTTTCGAGTTATTCAACTCATCATCAGGAGCACTTTACTTTCATTTAAACGTCTTTCTCTACGTAAAGAGCGAAAAAGATAGTAATTTTCAAAGGTGAATCGTAGATGCATGTTGAAGTAAAAAGATACTTCTAGCGTCGTTAAAAGTCTCTAGTAAGAGGCTTTGAATTTGCGGTTCACCTAATTTACTCTCAGAGAGAGGTCTCTGGACTTCTACATTCGTTACTTCGTATATATATATATATATATATATATATATATATATATATATATATATATATATATATATATATATATATACACAACGCAAAAGTCTAAGGATATTTTAATAATTTGACAATACCAATGACAGAAATTTCATGACCATATAAATTTGTTTGTACTATAATTGTTGATACAGACACTCACATCCTATCAAAAAAAAAATTGTAAAACTGATAGCAATACGTGTTTTAGAATGTTTTTTATAAGGGACAAAAAAATCGACATTTTTATGTTTTGTTTGTTTTTAATTTTAGTCACTTTATACCATTCTTGCTTAATAGGTGAGTTAAAGATATTGTCTTTTTACCATTCAACGACAACATTTAACGTTGGATGATATGAATCGAGCCGTGAGCCTCCTTCAAGCTGGTATGCGACAAACTCAAGTTGCTGACCAGCTGGGTGTCTCCCAAAGCGTCGTTTGTGGCGTCGGTTTAGAGACACTGGGAGTCCAGCCGAGCAACATCCAGGATGTGGTCGCTCTATAACCGTCGCTCAAGACCGATATTTAATTTTAAATGCCAGAAGGCAGCCAACAATTACAGCACCCGAGCTGGTTAATGAATTACAGCTTGCACATAATGTAACAATTAGCAGCAGTACTGTGAGGAATCGTCTCCATGAAGCCAATCTTCGTAGTCGGCGACCACTGAGATGTCCACCTCTATCTAGAGGCAATCGCGCTGCAAGATTAACCTGATTTCAAGAGTTTCAGAATTAGACTGACAATGACTGTGCCACAGTTTTGTTTAGTGACGAGTCTAGATATGGATTTTATCCAGATTCTCGTCGGACAAGAGTTTAGAGGCGACTCGGAAATGGAGAACGATTACGACATCTTCAAGATGTGCATACATACAGAGGTGGTATATTAATGGTATGGGGCGGAATCATGGTTGACAGAAGAACTGACCTCATTTTCTCACGTGGCTTTCTCACAAGTCAGCAATATTTGGACACTATTCTTGAACCTGTTGTGCGCCCGTTTGCTGTTGCTGTTGGAGAAAATTTTTACTTTATGCATGATAACGCTCGGCCACATGTTGCGCATATTGTAACAAACTGGTTGGATAACGAGGGTATTGATGTATTTCCTTGGCCAGCACAATCACCGGACTTGAATCCCATTGAGCATGTATGGGACATGCTCCAACGAAGAATTACTCCACATATGGGCAATATCTACAATAAATTTTAATTAAAAGAGCTTGTGAGAGAACAATGGACACAACTAACTCAAGCAGATATTAACAATGTGATTCGGAGCATGAACAGTAGATGTAGAGCTGTGATAAACCAACGTGGTGGCCATACTTTATTTTAAGTTTATATTTCGTATTTTTAACATTTTATGGTGGTATTTGAAAGATGGGTGATTTGCAATATTTTTTTTTTGTTCCAATTTTCTGTTTTTTGCAATTTATGGTTTTTGACATATTAAACAACAATTTAAACTACAAATTTTGTATAAGTTTTTTTAAGTTGATTACAGATAAACAAAATACGTCTATTTATAAAAATATCCCTAGACTTTTGCGTTGTGTGTATATATATGTATATAAATTAAGGATCACTCAGAAGAGTGGTGGGTTTTTTCGGTCAAAAGATGGAGAAAAAAGACAAAGTTAATGGCTACTTCATCTATTTATTGAAGACGTTTCGCTTTCTTAATCAGAAAGCATCATCAGTTCATCTAAAAAGAACAATTTGAAAAAACCACACAAGCATGGAAAAGTTGTTACATGTGTTACCTTAAAAAGATATGTAGCAGTCAGTGATAACAAAGTTGTAAAGACACTTAAGTAAATGGACATTATACGATTATGATATATAAACAATAATAATAAAAACCCACCACGCTTCTGAGTGATCCTTAATTTATATTGAATTGACGGTCGTACTCCTTTTCTATATGTATATATATATATATATATATATATATATATATATATATATATATATATATATATATATATACGAATAATCTCTGTTCTGGTCAGCTGTTAAATTACCTAAATAGGAATCAATTGCTAAATTTTTTATATTCTGTATCTCCCTTTTTAGTTTTTGTGTAGCATTATTTAGACTAGTTTTGTCTCTTAGAGCTCTGTATTGCGGCAATTTTTTTTCTTAACTTTTCTTTTTTTACCATGAATTCTCTAATTTCTTTTAAATAATTTTTCCCTTTTGTTCTGAAAATTATTGTGGGAGTATTTTCTAAAGCCAGCTGTTGGATATATTCTATAAAAACTTCTAATTCGTCATCAAGTTGCATCGTATTTCTCAATGGCACACCAAGATTAATTTTGTGTTCAAGGTTTTTTTTGAAGCTCTACCAGTTAGTTTTTTTATTAGTCAATATTGGATTGAACTCTTTTGTGATCACTCTAACACCCACAGTTAAAACTATCAGTGAGTGATCAGAGTTCATGTTCCAACCCTCACTGATATCCAGTTAGTAAGCTGAGATATTTTTGTAAATAAAGAAATCTATCAGGTCTGGAATTTTGTTCCTATCGGTAGGCCAGTATCTTCGTCTACCAGTAAATATTACTTCATCCTTTTGTTCTTTAACAGCTGACAATAGTTTTTTTTTTGACAACAGTAGTAGTTTGTATAGAGCCCCAGTGAGTAGTTTGAGCATTAAAGTCGCCACCGATGATGTATCTTTTTCGTAAAGTGTTTATAAACTCTTTATATTGTTCTCTTTTAATGGAGTGTCTAGGAGGACAATATATTGCACTTATATTTAAAGTATGTGTTTTCATCTTCACACATACTGTTGTAACTTGTATGTGCTTAGTTGCAATTTTAATTCCTCATGATGCAAGATGTTATCTTTAAGCTGCGTTATCTAGGTGTACAGTAGAATATACTCTATACTCCCTAAATTTTATATGAGACTGTTTAGTAAAATGTGTTAAAGAAACGAGACATAGATCAATTTTCTCAATGTCTAGTACTGCTTGCAACTCGATCTCATGTTGTAACAATCCATTTTTGTTCCAAGCCATTATTCGGAGGTCCTAGCCATTTCTGATCTTCGGAATAATAGCTCCTTTAGCGCTATGCTCTAGTCGGGTAACTCTGATATCGAATTGAGTTATTTTGTCATCAATCTTGGTGAGCTTTTCCAATATAAATTTATGTAATATCAGTTTTTTTTTTGTTAGAATTGTGCACGTCTTTTTGCATTCTTTTTTACATCGCTGTAACATCTATTTCCACTGACCTATACCGTTTTTAGTTTTTTTGCTTTTAATAACCCTATGGAGCGCTTTTATAACATTGTCTTTGTTTGTTCTTTGGTTCCTTATTGTTTGTAATTTTTTGGCTACATTGTTTTCTCCACAATGAACACATTTTGGTTTATATTCGGTGGTTTTTGGCAATCTTTAGTAAGGTGTTTACCAATACATTTTACACATGTTGGTCCTTTTTTACAGTATTTCTACATGTGCCGTAAGCCTGGCATCTTTTACTTTGCGGGACTAATTTAAAACTCTTTAATGGTTCGATTTAAACTTTCGTACTAAGTATGTCTGTTATACCGTAGATTCTATTTATATCTTCATCCTGTCTTAATGTTAGGATGAACATATCTAGTTGTTTTTTAGTTTTCCATTTGAATTTCTTGTCAGCTTTAATGGCTTTATATTGTCGTTTTTGTAAGTCTGTATTAAAGCTCTGTAATGATCGCTATTGGCTGTATTAATTTTTATAACTTCACTATTTATGATTTTCAAAATGTTAATGCCAGCCTCATTCAGGAGCTTGCTAGGTCAATAGAAATTTTTAAACCTTGTACTACAACCGAAGGTGTTGGTTTTGGTTTTTTGATTGGTTTTTTAATCTGTGTATTTAAACTTGATTTTTGCGAAGAAAAAGGAGATAATGAGGTATCCATTTTACGTTTTTTATTGGTTTTCCTGTTTTTGTTTCTTATCCAGCCCATTGTATACGCTAAATCTTCTTCATCGGTGCAGTGTTCAAGTTTATTATTCAATTTAATTATTTAATTATTAGAAATTACCCTCTACACGGATTTAAAAAACCTAATTTAAGCTTACTGTATAAATAAATGGAAAAATTACTGGAAGGACGTAGGAACCAAACTAAATGAAATTACTCCTCATGTGAATACCATCTCAAATAATCTATTATATGGAAGAGACCAAGTAATACTTGATCCAAAAAGGATCCTCGTCAACCTACAAAAACTGTTTTCTTCCTTCGACGGTAAAGGATATTCTGTTTGATTACCGAACATGTACTAGATTATTTAAAAGATTTATGGTTAACAGTCCATACCACCTTGTCAAACCATGGTTATACCACCTTGTCAAACGCCTCAAGAAATATGGGCCTGCAATTAAATGAAGATAAAACTAAGATAATGACATCAACACCCAACAATAGAGCCAGAAACATCGGCCACCAATTCACGGTTGATAATTCTACCTTTGAAGTGTGGACAAATTCACATACTTAGGCTCCCTGATCTCCAAGGAGAACGTCATGACGGAAGAAATCAAGCGAAGAATAATCCTAGCAAACAAATGCTATTTTGGACTGAGTAGACATATGAGAAGCAGAAACTTAAGCCAAAAAACAAAAATAACCATATACAAAACCCTTATACAACCAGTGTTGACATATGGGTTGGAGACATGGACCAAAATCTCCTGCTTATATTTGAACGAAGGATCCTGAGAAGAATATTTGGTGGCATCTGTGAAAACGGTGTTTGGAGAAGGAGGTACAACTACGAGATATATCACAGATATAAACATATATTTGGTGGTAAAGACGTAGTATCCTTTATAAAAATAGGAAGACTAAGATGGGCAGGACATCTGGCAAGATCACAGCAGAACAACCCTCCTAGAAGAATCCTTATGTCACAACCTGTGGGAAGTAGAAGTAGGGGTAGACCAAAACTCAGATGGAGGGATGGTATAGATGAGGATGGTACATCAACAAACTGGCAACAGTTGGCAATGGATAGAACTGACTGGCGTAATAGACTTGGGAAGATCGAGGCTCTTTTATAGGGCTGTAGCACCAATGATGATGATGATGGTTAACAGTTCTTATGATTTAAGTGTTTTACAGTTTTAGTGTACAACATGTCTTACTCGAACGAAAGGCATATTCAAATGAAAAGAAAAATTGTAACCTATCGACAACGCTACTTAACTGTCTAAAATGGAACTTTGACTATTCGTCAGTTTTAAGTTTATTTATATTAATATGAATATACAACCAAATATAAACATCCCTGTATGTAAAAATAAATGTGTTAAAGTGAATGCTCGTAAATGTTAACGTAAATCAAAAATCTATGTATTTGAAAATCTGTGTATATCAAAATCAATTTCTATACCCACATAGGTTAATGCACCTTAAATTTAAATAAAAAAAGTTTATATTTACATATATACATCTATTGATGAATTAAATCGAATCCTTGTATACATTACTCCACTAATAACTCTGCGTGATGGATGTGGGTTGTCTTTTTAAGTTAAAAAAAATAGAAAAAAAATATCATTTTAAGTGACATGGTCTTATATTTGTGTTATATCCTATTTTTATAGTTATGAGAAAGTCCATATTACCATATCCACATCCCGACATCCATAATTATATTGGTTTTGTCTAGCTGCTCCATATAACCAATAGTTATGTACAATATTCGCACTTGTGCTGTATGTTAACTTCAATATAGCTTAGTTAAAAGTACTAAACTCAACTTTTAGCATTTGTTCACCGCCGTAACGAATTTATCAGGTTCGACGCCCATATTTCGAAAAAACGCTTTTAAGCCTATTATTAAAATGTCTGAGATGATTTTGCCCGAACATGGTCGGGCAGACCATCAGCAAAGTCCATTATAAAACGCGCGTCCCGTCGAAAACCCCTATTAACCAAAAGTGTACTATCTCTAATGCTGTTAGTGCATTCGGGCTCGACGATGGCGTTCCAGTCGGGCCTTTTTCTATGAAATTCAGTTACACTCTGTTCTGCTCATTCTAACGCGGTGTCCTTTGAGATCCTGTCTGCAGTAGCGGCGATTAAAAAGGAATCGAGGACTGATTTTTAAAGGTTTAGTTCTTACTCTAGTACATTGAAAGAATGTACAAAACTTGGATCTTACAAGCAAACTATCGAACTCAACAATAGTCCAAAAATCAATTATTTTCGACTAAAATTATTATTAATTTCCATTGAAGATAGTTTTCATTGTACAAAAAAAATTACAAGAACATTGTAAAACTTATTAAGACTTTAAAATCTATCCGAAAGAGGTAAAGTGAGAACGTACAAAATAAGATATATAATTTTAGATAGTTGTGAGTCATTGACAATTTACAAATAAGAAGTATTGGATAAAATCTAGAAAAGAAACGTCAATTAACAAGCAGCTCAAGCTGCAGAGAAAAAAAGTGCATTAATTAGTGAATTTTTGAAATCAGCATAGCGCTATCAAAGGCAATTTTTATGTTATCAAATCAATATCTTAGGGCAATGTTATCAAAGTACATATAAAAATTTTTAATTATCGCTATGTTATAATAAATTTTACCCAATAGTTTATGGAAAATTAACGATTGAAAGTCCAAAACTCTCAATTTTTCAGCATTTTTTATTTTTAAAATACCTTTTGTAAACATTCTTTATTATCCCAAAAACACTATCTTGTAGCACTTTTAATTAGAAATCGAATGAGACTTATATCTAACTTGAGATAGACTTAGAGACTAAGATCTGATCGGTTAATTGATTTTCGAGATACGTTAAGTTGTTTATAAAAATTCTTAAATGTTTATAAATTTTACAGGGCCAGAACTTAAAAAAAAGTTTTACATATTTTTAACTTACTAATAGCGTTAACAAAAGCGTTAACAAAGGAAGAGGATACAAAATGGGAAACAAAGAAATAAAAATACTCTGTTATGCAAACGATGCAATATTGATAGCCCAAGATGAAGATAGTTTGCAAAGACTGGTCTACAGATTTAACAAGAGCAACAGAAATTAATATCTCATCTCAGAAAACTAAAACAATAGTAGTCAGCAAAGAACCAACCAGATGTAAAATAGAAATTGATGGCATCAGTATTAAACAAGTAATGGAAATAAAATACCTGGGAATTACACTGTCTAGCGATAGAGACCTGAACAAAGAAGTGAGATATCAAGTACAAAAAGCAAATAGACTGGCAGAATGCCTTAATAACACTTTATGACGAAACAAACACATTAACACTGGGATGAAGTCAAGAATTTATAAAGCCAGTGTAAAACCAATAATGACATTGGTAAAAAGAACCGACAAAGCCACAACGCAAAGGCAATTTGAAATGGCAGAGATGAGAGTACTGAGAAGAAATATAGGATATACGCTGAGAGATCGAAAGAGAAGTGAAGACATTAAAAGAAAATGTAACATACAGTGTATAAATGAATGGACACTGTTGGGTTCTGTACATAAGATGACCTCTATATAACAATTGGGGTCATCAGAAAGAAAAGAAAAGATATTCTGTTCAATCCAGAACTCGCTGGTTTCCCCCTTTCGCATTGGGTATGTAAATACCCATAGAAATAATAAGCAAGACGATTGTATGAAATTCTATTTCGAAATAAACAAGTAAAATCAATAAACGAATTACCTACGTTTAATTACAACAAATCCTTTATGTCTGCAATTTAAAATACGCGTGACAAATGCTTTAAGAAAGTTGAATAAATTAAAGTAAAAAAACACAGCTGTTTGGAACTACATATGATACGATGGATATCTATATATCACACAAACCGCTTTTCTCCGGATGAAATTATAACAGGAATATGCTAGAATATGATACAACAGGCATATACCAAAGTCAATGCAATAGAATACTTTTGTGTATATATAAAGGTAAACAACCCAAACAATATTATAAGTAATAAGCATAGTTACACATATCAATTAATAGTAAAATAAAATATACGATTAAACTATATAGTAAACACGCTAAAATGGTAATTTGGCAATAAATAGTATAATTTGTACTTTACCCTATAAATCATAGCGCCAACCGCTATGGCCAACGACGTCTTCAGCGACGTATACGAACCACAAAAAGTTGATAATGGACATTCCACCCCAACTGCATTTAACGACTCTCCCGGTAACAGGACCGATGCGAAGTGTCAGGTACTCTTAATCCAGACGCACACACACATCTATGTGGTTTGAGAGATAAAACTTGTAAATTAGTTCTTAAAACCGCTGTGCCCTTGTACACGTTTAAATATACTACGGGGAGAATCAAAACTAACAAAAGTTTGTTAACATTATATAAAAGCGCCCTTCCAAACACACAGCACAGACCAATAACTTGCCTTTTAAATGCGGCAATCAGATATGAAATTGTTCCTTTCAAGGAAGGGTTGAATTTCACTAAAGCAAAATGGGAAAAATTGAAAAAAATGTCAAGATGTCAAAAAAAAAAAAGTAAGCGCCAGAAATAATATCATCCGCAAACTAACAAATACAAAATGGGGAGTACAACCACACACCCTCCGTACTTCTGCCCTAGCATTATGTTTTCTGCCGCCGAGAGCACCGTTGTGGGAAAACTCTGCTCACGCTAAAAATGTTGACGTTGCGTTAAATGAAACGGTTCGTATAATTTCTGGTTGCGTGAAACCGATACATATCGAAGAGGTCTACCCCATATCTGGAATTGCTTCACTTGCTATCAGAAGACATGTCACGTCAGAGATAGAAGGAAAGAAGCAGAAGACGGATCGAAGACACACTTTGTATGACCACCAAGTTTAGCCAAGTAGACTAAGACCAAGAACCAAAGACGCGCCGAATACACCTGACGCGCTGACGGGAAACGTCAGCTACGGCACATTTTCCCCCCTCAGAAGAAATGGCCGCTGGAGACAATTTGCCGTATCCCACATGGAAAGTGCTAAACAGACTAAGAACTGGCGTTTCACATTGTGCTAGTAACCTGAAGAAATGGGTATACCAGTAGGACGATACCTGCCACTGTGGCGCGGTTCAGAATAGTCACCATATATTCTCATGCACAGAGATGAGAGAGACCTGTACAGAAGAAGACCTATTTTAGCGAATGATAGGGCCATCTATGTGGCCAACGATCGGAAATACAAAACTTAAAGCTGTTGGTGTTCCGGACACGGAAAGTAAATACCTAAGTAACTTTCATAATGAATAATTCAAGGGTCATTAACTTTCTATTTTACAATTTAAATAAACTTTATTTCATCTTACTTGCACGAGAAAATGATTGTTTTCTTGTTTATTATGACTAAAATCTCTCCGTATTTTGCTATTTAATGTAATATATATTCACTGGTTACTCTACATTTTCAAGGAGGTTGAATAATTTTAAAGACTCTTAAAGAAAATTGATGATTTATAACCTAGGCTATTCTTTCATACACTAATAAGAACCATATAAACATATAATTTGCATACTTACATTAAAAATTTTACATCTTCTAGATGTAGATATTAAATTATTAGAACTTTATCGGCTAGAAATATTGATATCTAGAGTAATACATAGAGATATAAAAGTGGCTTTTTTACTTAACTTTCATAATCCTTATTTTTGTTAGTTTTCCATAAAAATTAAAATGATTTTTAGATATGATAAAACTTTCCAACACTAATATCCATAACATGAGGCAAGAACAATGGGACGACCCTGAAGTTCTATGCAGTCAATCTGTATCCTTTGAAATCTACTCGTTCTGTCTCCCTTCTTTCTCTAAGCTTTATTAAAACTAGCCTTTTTAATTCCGCTTTATCTGTATAACCCTAGCGGGGATGCTAGACAGAGAACTCGGTGAGAGAGGAAGGATATAAGTAGCTAATTTAGTTCTATATGATTATATCGTTTCAGATTATTTTATTTTTGCAGAACATGATTTTATTAACACCGTTTCTTGTTTTAAATTGTCTACATGAAACTTTTATTGTAAAGTTACATTTAAAGAAGAAGTTATAAAAATATGTAACTTATTTAGTTAGTTTAATTTAAATGGGCACTTTTAAGGAAGGTTGTGGATGAATTTTTATAATATGCTTTATGATAATCGGGGTAATTTTAAATCAAAAGATATAAATAATTGAATTCTATTTACCATTAAAATATACAATCTTGCCAAGATTAAAATTCTTTCGAAGATAAAAGTCCCTCAAAATACTACGACTTCCTAAAATTTGTTGTACTTATTAGTAATACGTATTAGTAATAAGAGACTTTTGCTATCCTAATTCTAATACAAAAATAAACAATACTTAATGTGTAATACAGTCGAAGATTATATTGAATACTGTACTGAATACTCAGTAAGGTGAGGTGTGGTAAATGTGATCTACTTTTTGATTAGTTCAACTTTCATTTAATATAACACTGTAAAGAAACGTTTCAAAAATTTATCAAAAAAAAACGGGTGTTTCAGTCCAGTGGGACTACCGGTAGAAGTTATACTTCTATACACGCGTTCGTCGTTACAAATTTATATGGGAGTCAATCTGCACAATAATTACATATGTAATGCTATAGGTAAGAGAGAGCAGAAACAGAAAAATAATTAGGTATACAGGTATATGGTGCATCGTTTGCTGTATATAAATATTTGACCAGTAATAGGAGTATAGTAAGTAAATAAAGGATTGAATCAATATTTTGATGAAAATATATATTTTTATTTTCATATATGTATAAAAGGAATTGAACTAAAATAAAATTTTTACACGTACTCTGCAGTAAAATTCGTTGTTTATTTTGTTATTAATATAAAAATTCAATACAATACACTGCAACATAATTCAATATAATAATACAATACAAATTAAAATGCAATATTCATAAGTATTTAAAAATGACAATATATATATATATATATATATATATATATATATATATATATATATATATATATATATATATCTACGGCATAAAGTGGACTCCGCCCATGTTAAAATTCAGGTTTAATTGAGCTCCGTGGTCAAGTGGATACCGATATACGGAGCTCACTTTACCCTTCCATAATATTGGTTCTGTCGATTCATCAACATGTAGAGTTTAATAATTTATAAAAATTTTTTGGAGTCCGTAAATACCCCTGTATCATAAATGTATATCGTTTAGTTCACGTGTATATATTATAGGGGTCGTTCAGATCTTTTTCATTGTATATTTGAACCATACGTTTATCGGTTTAAGTAAGCTCTGAGAGTTTGGCAACTGTGCGATTATACCGTATATTTTCAACATATACCCTGAACGGTTTATATGGGCTCCTTATTTTTATCTACTATTTGTAGACAGTGTAATGTCATAAGCATTACACTGTGTAACAGAGGATATCTTATTACCTGGTATAACTACGTACCAAAAGGTAACTGGTTCTTTAAAAAACAGGTATATAGATACAAAAGGATTTCGGCTTATTATTTAATGGAATGTTCGCTTGCATAGAAAATTTTATTTTTTCCGCATTTTTAGAAATGTTGTTTTTTTATTTAATATAATTTTATTAGTTCAATGCCGAATTCGATGTTTTTTTTTATTACAGAAATTTCGTAATGTATTTTGTTTACGTGAGTATGTC
Source organism: Diabrotica undecimpunctata (assembly GCF_040954645.1). Lineage (NCBI taxonomy): Eukaryota > Metazoa > Arthropoda > Insecta > Coleoptera > Chrysomelidae > Diabrotica > Diabrotica undecimpunctata. The sequence goes on along the minus strand of NC_092807.1, from coordinate 35,791,349 downwards.
TTTGTACGTTTTATGTAAGCACCCGATTAATAAAAACTACTTTTATTTCATCTACTCTTCTGCGATATAAAGCTTTTTTATTATTTTAGTTCTGGTCTTATTTGTATACTCATATGATATCTCGATAGGTTATCTCAAAATAAATATGGTTAAGTGCTGCAATAGATATTTTTGTGTTAAAATAGGTAGTAGTGTGCACAAAAAGAAAGAATGGTTAATTTGTCTATCAAGGTATATTCGGCAGCAGAAGCATATAGTGCAAGCGTCTATGTTTTAAAGGCGGAAGGACGTACGCCTCAATTTTAGCTGACAAGCTTGCGAAGAATATTATTTCTGGTCCTCAATTTACCTTTTAGTTTTAAACAATGATCTGTGACTGATCCCGTGGGATACAAACTATTTTCAAGAAGTTTATAGGAAGTCTACAGTTCAACAGTTTCATGACATTATTGGATGTTCAGTTTGTGAAAGCGTCTATGTTAGGGAAATTGAGGAGCGCACATGAGTTTTTCAGGGGTTTTGGTTGAAAATTGATTCATAGTTTATTTTTATTGTGCAATAATAGGTGTATCGTCTTTATAATATTAGTCCTATTATCTACCGGTATGAGTTGATCGTTTGGGTAAATGTCATACAGTGTAGGTGCTTTTATGCTACCCCAAGCGAGACCGTTCTTCATCTGCTATTCTTAACATTGAGTGATACAAAAAATATTCTCTTGTGTAGGCATACGCAAATAATATAAGTGAGTTTGTTATCTAAGGGGATATCATATAGTTTTTCGAGAAATATTTGGTAATTTAGGGTGTCGTAAGCGGCATTTAGATTGAAAAATACCACCCCTGATACCCGATATTTTTCGTACCCGTCTTTGATGTGTTGGGTATGATTTAGCATTTGTAATGTACATGATCTTCCCTATCTATAGCCACTTTTGTCTTTTAATTTGAGCTTTTCTTCAAATATCGGTGAAATCATATTAACGATCTTGTGCAAAAGTATTTTAAATAGCTGACAAAATAAAGATATTGGCCGATAGTTTTTGTGGTCGTTGGAGTATTTGCCAGGTTTAAGCAAGGTAACAATTTTTTCTAGATTTTGGGCGTTTCCATAATTTGAATACAGTTGTTCATCATCCGGATAAGCCATTGTGGTGTTTTTGGTCCAGATTTCGTAATAAGCTTTGTGCTCAGATCCTCAATGTCGGTAGTTGTATTATTTTTCATTAAATATGTAGATGGTGGATCCAAGCTCAACATCGTTGAAAGGTTCTCTGAAAGCTGACTGGTGTTGTCCTTTCTTACTTTGAGTTATTCTTTGCTTTTTTTCCGACAGAGATAGCATGTCTATATCTATAATGTGGTTTTCAGCGATAAGCTTTATACCAAATACCCTACGTTAGGCCCTATATGTGTTTCCTGCACTAGAAATAAGTCAGATTCGTGTTTAGCACATATGTCTGATAAGTTTAAGTAAAGTAAAGTTTCTTGTCTCTAGATATACCCTTAACATTATAAACATATGTTATTAGAATAGTTGGTCCTAAAAAGGACCAATTTGACAAAATCATATTAAAGGGGTGACTGACGAATTAGCCGATTAATTATTTAATCATTACCCTGGGTATACCCGATTGTGGTGATCTTCTTAGTACTTAAATTTTCGTAAAGGCTCGTTCTTTGAACCCCATAAGTAATGCCTAATATTTTACTTTTTATTGAAAATTTAAATTTTACATGCCGTGTATTACTTTTTGACGATATTTCGAATTAGATTTGTATAGTAATAATTTAAGGTATTAAAGAGCCTGTTTGTGGAAAATAAATAAGTTTGTGATATCGTTCGTAACTCATATATAGATAATAAAAAAATAAACAGTTAAAATAGGTGTAAAAAATTTCAACTTCATACATCGGCGCCATTGTTCAGGTGATGGGTTTATCACAGGTATCAAAGGTTACATTTTAATTCAAGGTTCTATTTGCGTATTTTCAATATTAAAAGAGTAGGAAAAGACATGTTTATGCTTTTATTTTCTTTGTAAAAACTATTCTATTTTCTTTCTAGAGTTCCGTCTTTTTTGAACGACCTGTGGTCTTTTTTCAATTGGGCACTTGTCTAAGGCTATGGCAAATACTCTGTCCTCTGCTATTCTACATTAATATGACTGATTTATTTTCTCTTTCTTGCAGCTATTTTATTGTTTATCCTGTCAATCCTGTGTATCTTTTTCTTCTTCTTCTTCTTCTTTTTATATAGACATGACACTGTCTGTTTTTCAATGTGTCTCTCTTTTTACTGATCGTCTTCCTATTGGGTAACCGTCTCTTGCCGTGTCTACTACTCCATTTGTTGTCATTCGGCTTATATGATCGTTCCATTCTACTCTTCTATTTCTTAACCAGTTCTTGATGTTCTTCACCTTGTATCTACATCGTATATCTGCACTTCTAGCTCTGTCCCATAGTGTCTTACCATCAATTTTTCTAAGTGTTTTTATCTCTGTTGTTTCTAACATCCTTTTTGTCCTCTCTGTGTCAGGTCTTGTTTCTGCTGCGTATGTCATTATTGGTCTGATAACTGTTTTGTAAATTCTGCCTTTGGTTTTTTTCCCGATATTTTTATTTCTTCATATTGTTTCATTTAGGCAGCCTGCGGCTCTGTTTGCTCTATTCAGTGGATCTTCCACTTAAGTTTCGAGCTTTCCGTAGCTAGATAATGTGATACCTAGATATTTAAACTCCATAACTTGTTCTATTATCTGACCTTCCAGCTCCAATTAACATATTAGTAAACTTGCTGTTGTAACCATGCATTTTGTCTCTTTTGAGGAAATTAACATGTTAAATTTTCCGGCGGTTATATGAAATTGGTGTAGCATACGTTGTAAATCATCTTCACTTTGAAAGGATAGTATTGCGTCGTCTGCATAGCAGATTATTTTAATTTGTTTTTCTCCCATTTGGTATCCTCTTTTATTTCTTACTTTTTTATTATTTCATCCATAATCCGGTTGAACAATAGAGGACTTAGGAAATCTCCCTGTCTTATCCCATTACCAGCTTCAATAGGGTCGGTTAGTTCTTCTTCTACTTTTACTTTTATTGTGTTGTTTTGGTATATATTTTCGATTGTTTTGATTATTCAATGAAATTGACATTAATTTGATAGTTTTCATTTTATTAGTACTGATGGTATATAACTAGCATCTGTTGGTACTATATATCAATTTGAACATGTGGAAGTAAGAGCACTCTCTTGTTAGTAATTTCAGTGTAAATTATGACGAAACCAGAAATAACCCATAATATTATCCCACACCTCAAAGGTCTGCCTCGCGGTATCTGGGAGACGCAATAATTCGCTTTTGATAGATAAAAACAAAAACCCACTAAGACGAACACAACATAAATCAAAAAAATCCGTCAACCTGTCAATAGGGACTTACAATATTAGATCAATGTCTACGGATGAAAAAGTACATGAATTGGAAGAAGAATTAACAAACATAAAATGAGATATCATAGGCCTATCAGAAACTCGACGAAAAGAAGAAACCCGAATACAGCCTATGTCATAATTAAAATAAGAAGAACATCAATTAAAATTATCCAGGTATATGCCCCCATGACAGCTTATGATGACGAAGATATCGAACTATTTTATGAAGATATATCAAAGGCTATGGAAGAACATAAAAATCGTCTTATACTAGTAATTCGAGATTTCAATGCCAAACTATGTAGAAAACTAAACAAGGAAGAAACTAAAATAGGAGATTTCGGGTATGGGCAGAGAAATGACAGAGGTGCTACTTTGATGAACTACCTAGAAGAAAAGCATCTATACGCAATAAACTTCTTTTACAAAAAGAAGCCCCAACGAAAGTGGACATGGATCAGCCCTAATGGATCCACAAAAAATGAGATCGACTACATACTGCCCACGGAACGATATATCATTAAAGATGTAACAGTTCTTAACAGATTCACAACAGGTAGCGATCACTGGATGGTCAGAGCAAAAATTAGTGTTGACGGTAACTATGAACTGAAAAGAAAAATAATTAAAAACTGGGATCTAGTAGATAGAAACAAACTAGGGCAATATAAAGAGATATACAAAGACCTATTAAAAGAACAACTTACTTAAAAATTAGACAGTGATGACAAAGATATAGATGAAATAGACAACATACTTACAGCAACGATGATTACATCAGGAAAAGAAATAGCAAAAAAGGATCTAAAAAAGAACAACTATATGTCAACAGAAACAAAGAAGCTTATGGATAAAAGAAGGAAGCTATAGAATATGTAGAAATCAATAAAACAATAAGCAGAATGATAAGAGAAAATAAGAGAAAAGAAAAAGAAATAAAAATAGAAAAAGTAATACAAAACAACAAAAATATGAAATGCTTAAGACCAAAATTAGGTATGAAATAAACAAAATAAAAGATGAAAACGGACTAGAAACAAACATTAAAGATGACATTATAAATATTATCCACCATTTCTACTCAGAACTATATAAAACAAAAAAGGAACCACCAGAAACAATTAAAAACCAACTTAAGGCTAAAGTAAAAAATGTCAACTCAGAGCTACAGCCAGAAATAAGCAAATCAGAAATAAAGAAGGCACTGAAAGAAATGAAAAACAACAAATCGCCTGGAAAAGATGCAATAACTGCAGATATGCTGAAATATGGTGGAAAAGTGGTAATTAACACTGTACATTCCCTTTTTAACAAGATGTTAAAAGAAAAAAGAATCCCAAACAACTGGAAGGAATCCGTAACCATTATCCTACACAAGAAAGGGGATAAAGCAGATATAAAAAACTACCGTCCCATAACACTCCTCAATGTAATGTATAAACTCCCAACAAAAATTTTAACCAATCGATTGACGACAAAATTCGATGGATACCCAACAAGCTGGTTTTAGAAAGGGATTCAGCAAAAGTGACCATTTACTAAGTATGAAAATACTTATAGAACGAGCAAATGAATACCATATTCCTCTATATATAGCGTTCATAGATTTCGAAAAGGCTTTCGACAGTGTCGAACATTGGGCAGTGAAAAGTTCTTTGATTAACAGCAGAATTGACCACAGATATACGGAACTAATAGCCAATATATATAAGGAAGCCAAAACAACAATTAAAGTATATGAATAAAAAAAAACAAATCAAATAAATAGAGGCGTGAGACACAATATTACCGAAACTTTTCAATCAGAGTCTGGAAGATATTTTTAAAAGATTAGAATGGGAAAAAAAAAGGTATAAACATTTGTGGACAACGCTTGAACCATCTAATATACGCTGATGACATCGCATTGATAACAGATAAATGAGAAGAATTATTTGAAATGATGAAAGAACTGGACGTAGAAGCTGGAAAGATAGGCCATATTATGAATTACAGCAAGACCAAAATTATAACAAATACAGATGAAAACATCACAATAAGGATCGGACAAGATGAAGTAGAACAAGTTCAGGATTATATATATCTGGGTCAAACTATAAAACGTAACAAAGGAAACCAAACAGCAGAGATAAAAAGACGACTTAGACTGGCATGGGCGGCATTTGGCAAACTAAGCTACATTCTTAAAAACAAAAGATATCCACAGCATCTTAAGACTAAAGTATACAATCAATGCGTACTCCCTGTTCTAACTTATGGTTCTCAAACGTGGACATTTACAAAAGCAAACATGGACATAACCATAAAAACCCAAAGGGCAATGAAAAGACAAATGTTGCACATACGACTAATGGATAAAAAGAGAAACGAGTGGATAAGAGAAAAAACGAAAGTGAGGGATGTTAGACAAGAAGTTGCAAAATTGAAATGGAGATTTGCCGGGCACAATATAAGACAAAAAGAAGACCGATGGAACAAAATTCTTATAAGTTGGAGACCGTGGGAATATAAACGAAGCAGAGAAAGGCCCCAAATGAGATGGGCAGATGATATCAAGAAGCACGTGGGCTCTAGGTGGATGACTATACCGACAGACAGAGAAAAATGGAAAAGGATTGGGAAGGCCTATGTCCAAAGATGGATCGAAAAAGGCTAATTAGATAGAGACAGATTCTCCCCGTGTGATCTTAGTATTTCCGTTGATTGAATAGTATAGGGTATCCAATATTTTAATTAACGGTATGCCAGAGTTTTACTAATTTTTATATATATTTGCAAAATGAAGAAGAAAGTTCAGTACAGGCAGTTAAACAGCTGATCTGTCAATTTAGAAGTAAGAGCAAGTACCAACTTGCTGAAAAGTATACCATACACAAAAGGGATAATAAAATGTACTGCACAAACTATAGCGATATAAGCTATATATCTATTAATTATTAGGATATACAATATTTTTTCTAATACACCTGGAACGATTGAGTGAATAATCAATTATTGACTATTAGGCAGTTAATTAGAAATGTTGGGAATACAAAAAAAAAACATTAAACTAGTTATTTATAGATTTTAAACAAACACTGATATAATCATAAGAATAAAACTATGAAATACCATGGCAGAACTAGGCTAATTTAACAAGGAGTAATCTACAAGTAAGTATCTTACTGTCGACTTATTTTCAAATGTACTGCAAAGAGCTTTAAAAAATGTGAACGAATTATTAACAGCTGTTTTGAAAACTAAATATTATGAGACGAATTGGGGATATTATATTACACAAACTAAACCGCTTGCCTACAAAAAATATTAGGAAAATATGATACGACGCGAAAGACTAATGACTTTACAGCTAATTGCCACATAAGTATCAATGTAACTATAGCTCGCAAAATGGGTTCAATTACATTGCAATTTTTAAATTTTTCGTGATAAAATGAAGTGATTGATTGTTGTTTTGAAAAGGTAAGTTGTTTTTTATTTTTGTATTCCTATCATCTGATATTGTAATATCAACAACATTTTTCATAATATATTCTGAAATGCGCTTTCTCTTACTGATAACGAACAAAAGTTTTATTAACTTCTCGTTAATATAATTGTAGGAATTGTAGGAAATGTAGGAATTTAGATTTTTATCTTGTTCTTACTATAGTGCTAAAGCACAAATGTAGTCATACTCTACCGTATTTTTTCATAGTGGTCATTGTTTTTAATTGTAGTATAGCTTATGTGTTTATAATAACTAGCGCATAGAAAATAATAAAAATTTTTACCCTGTGCTTTATGTTTATTATCCTTTATTGTATTGGAACATCTAGAAGTATAGCAATACATTTTAATTGTTGAACAAAAGAGAAAATAAAAACAGTTTTTGTGGTGTGCCACTTAACCATACACAAAATTGTACACAAATAATCAAACGGTAGTAAAAGTTTCCGATATAGGCCGCCAGACGGCAGAGGCACCGCCGCGCTCTATGTCTATACTATGAGATGTTTTTCATACAGTTTTCGGATCAGATTTTTTCAAAACATCAAATTACATCTTCTTTTTGCCTTTCTTTATTTAGGCTAACCGCTACTGTTTTTTTCTTCAGCGTTTCTTCTTAATCTACATTAATGTTATTATATTTACAATTCTTTCTGGAACAAGCTATAATTTTTCTCAAATAACCATTTTGTGTGGTTTAGTCGCCTTAAGGTTTAGCATGCTTTGTCAGATGCTCTTTAAAGTCCCTTTTAATATTAATATCGTTTGAGAAATTTTTCCCAGATACTTATATTTCGTTTTGATTTTCAATCTTCTTTTAATGTTAGTTTAAATGGTCCAGTAGTGTGTTCGTACAGTTCAGTTATAAGCAAAATTAGGTGTTGCTGTACACCTAATTATTTTAGTATCAGTCATAAGTGTATCCATTTGACTCTGTCGAACGCTTTACGATAATCTATAAAACAAATCCATAGTGGGATATTGAATTCCCTAGATTTTTATACTTTTTTTTGGACTATTATAATAATAGCTTTAAAATTAAATGTTTAGTGAAAATCTCTACGCGACTTTAATGCATTAAATATTTTAATTAAAAATCGACATATCTATTGAAATTAGGCAGTAAAAAAGTATGTTATTAAAGATTGATTTATAAATTATTGTAGTTTAAATTCAACTACGCTATAAAACAAACATTGCATGTCATAAACTGCAGTAATCCAAAAATTACAAAGATCTCCCTGTTGTTTGAGTTTTCTTTAATTATATTAATAGGGTAACAAGCATTATAATCCTACCGAAGGGGATTCTACTTTCATAAACTGTTACACGATTACTCTATCCGATGTACGTACATTTATGAACTAAATGTTTTAGTGACAATGCCTTTTAATGAAAAATACTAATTAATAAAAATGGAAACTTAACTTTTCCACGTTTATAATAGACACTTTCTTATGTTTAAAAATATATAAAACAAGTAATATAAATTACCGCCTTGTTTATTAAAACTAAAAAGTAAAATAAAGTTATGTGTCGGTTAACAATTTATATTTAACTACATTAGCCAAATAATCCTGAAATTCCCCCATGACTAAATTAATGGATATTTAAATAAATTTCAAGTTCCAAAATGTACCAGCTGTAAAATTTGAAAATCTACTACTAATACAATTATTGGCAACATCTCAGGAGATTAGAAGTGTACGCGAAATGGTAAATACGGATCCCACAAATGATTTATCCTGTTGTGGAGTCCACTTAATCCTACATGTTGGTCGGAGTCTACATAAAGCGCTACTTATATAATAATATACACGGTGTATATGCTACTGGAGTTAGTATGATACCGTTTTAGAACGGAGCTCAGATTAACCGCTAGATGTATATATATATATATATATATATATATATATATATATATATATATATATATATATATATTATATATATATATATAACTTATTTACGCATATGTTTAATTTACCATGATAACAATATTAATAAAAAAATATTGTTGGGTGGTAAAACTGTCAATTTATCTGACATTGACAAATACAATATTTAATTGTTGTTTGTTGTGTATATAAGTACACATTTAAACGTTCTTGAGATATTTACAAGTTTTAATTTATAATTTAACATGCCTAATGAGGCTTGTTACTCCCGTGCAAATTTCCGATTCACTCCCGTGCAAATTTCCATAGTCGAACGCGCGTATAGAAGTATAATCGGATTATGTTATAAATTTTCATTTTATTTTAAAATTTAGCATTTTTGCGAATATTACATATATTTAATAAAATAAACGTTGGGTTTTTAAATATTTCAAAAATAAAAAAGTAAATTCATATTGGGATTAGAACTCACATACACCAGCTTATGAACCAAACACGTAAAACATTTGCCAATTAGACATGGCACAAACATATTTCAAAATTGACAGTTGTCGGTATTACAGTGATTTATTGAGATTATTATTTAGAAATACAAAAGACTAAAATAATTATGAACATTTAATAAATAATACAAAACATATCACATAAATAATAATATTATATGTACACTCCCGTACAAATTTCCAACGTGGAGCGCGCGTATAGAACTATAACTTCAAAAATCACATACTTTTTGAACGGTTTTGTATTCATTGTGTAGAAAAAAATTTAATAATTTTTAGTGTTGTTAATGTTTCATGATATTTTTTAAAATTATATCAATATATCACATTTATCCCAGGGACCGGGGCAAATGTGAAGAAAGTTTACATTTTTGTAGTAAATATTATATTTGATAGTCTGGGGTTATTGTATAAAAATGTAATTCAAGCTCTCTACTTGTGTTTTTTTAGAATTTATTTTGTTGAAAAAATACAAAAGAATTTAACATTTCGAAAACAATGTCAGAACAAAGGACACAAAAATATATAATAATAGTCTCCCGTTTTATACCGCTGTCGCAGCTTTGGGAGTATAGCAGGGTAGTCTGCTATATCTAGGGCCTACGGTATACAAGGAAGGTAACATGGCCAGTGCTACGCTTCAACCGTCTATAATTACCCCTGGTTTTACCCAAGGTACTCATTTTTATTCAGGCTGAGTCGACCTGGGGCCTATAGACATTTTTAAAATGTCTAGATGTTCTTGCCGGCGGTGGGATTCGAACCCCGGACCACCAGCTTGCGAGGCAAGCATCCTACCGCTTGCGCTACGCAGGCTACACAAAAATATAATAAAATTAAACAAACACTCCAAGTTTTCTTTAAGTTAATGTTGAATGTTAAAGCTTTTAATGGTAACTGGAAATTCATACATTCCACGTCTGCCGACGATAGGATCTGGTAGTACTTTTATAATATCCTGTTGTAGTACAGTATCAATGTCAGGATTTATTGGCCATACAAATTTGTTTCCTTGAGGTCGTGTAAATTTAACTATCCACTCATCATTCATATTTTATCATACAATTCCCACATAATGCTTGTTTATCTTTTTTGGGCAATATTTTACCAATACGAAACATCCAACATATACGTTTACACTTTTTGTTGAATTCAAATTCTCTTTGTCTTCCTCGTCATCATTTGTAGCTATTTCTACCTCTGGCTCTGATTCCAAAAGTGTATCCAGAAACTCGTCGGTGTTATCAGAATCCATGAGTATTAGGGACATTGACTCATCGTCTTCGCTGCTGCGAAATGACTCTCGTTTATTTCTTTTTTTGGGTATTGCCTTAGTTATCTTATGAATTTTAGTACTGTTTCCTTTTTTTTTTTTTAATGGCTTTGGCTTGACGTAATTACATATAGATATTAGTATTCATTCATACAGGATTGTACAAGGAGGACACTTTTCACGCTCAGGGATTCATCAGAGCGGCTTTATTGTAACAAACAAGACATAAACCACGGTTAGGTTAGGTGGGCAACATATATGGTAAACATACAAAGGAAATATTCACGCATACGATCAATTTTACACTCATACCTTTAATTTAATTTTTACAAGAAATATCATAATTATTTTAAAGATTTTTATATTGTCTTCACTTAATAGAAGATTTACTTTTAATGGTGTACTTAAACCCTCTTTTATCAATTCTTTTAGCAGCCACGTACTTGTATTACGATGTAGTGGGCAGTTGAAGAATATGTTATTTAAATCAGCTATACTAGTTCCACACTCACATCGGTCTGTTGGGAGAACTCCTATTTTGTGTAGATGTTTCGGAAAACATCCATGATTTACTTTTAATCTTAAGACAGTTGACACTGTGTTTCTGCTTAGTGTGACATCTTTGTAAAATTGTTTTACATCTACTGTTGGTTGTAATTTGTATAAATTAGTGCCCCTGCTTTCACCAAACTGAATCCATTGTCTGTCCCATTTAAATTTAATATGTTGTTTAATATAGGCAAGTAGGTCACATGTGTTAAATTCTTCTATCACCATATGTGGGTGCTGTAATTGATTTTTAGCTATAGAATCAGCAATGGTATTGCCAACAATGTCTGAGTGTCCCGTAACCCATAGAAATTTAGTACCATATGGATCTGATAGTTTTAGTAACTGTTGAAAAATTTCTAATATGAATATATTGCTATTTATTGTGAATTTAAAGTTTTGCAAGAAGTGTAATACTGACAGTGAATCACTGCATATGACAATTTTGTTCTACTGGTTTTCACAGCACAATTCAAGGGCTTTGTGCTATATAGCACATGCTTCAGCAGAAAAAATGCTGGATTGATTATTTAAAATAAATGATTTTTTAATCTTCATTTTTGGTAGAAAGTAACCACTGGTTGTACATGTTGGTGATTTTGACCCGTCTGTATAGATCACAATATGATCTGAATAGCCACTTAAGATTTCTTTAAGAGTAGTGTAGCAAAATTCATTTTGGTATTTAGGGATAATAATATTTGTAGCTAGAACACTTATTAGATGTGGTATATCCAACGATTCCCAGATAAGATTACAAGGGGAATTTATTAACTTCAGTTCGTTGCAAGTTATAATTGCTCTTGCAAGTGGTGGAGAGTTTTTTTAATGAAGTATGTAGATGTTAAATCAGCTGTATTTAATTCATTAATTATTTTTGCGTTATAAGTGTCACGATAATGTTGGTTTAGGAAATATTTACTTGCCAGATATTCTCTGCGCAATGAGAGTGGGTTTTCAGATGCTAGAGCTAGGGTGGCTTCATTTGGAGTGCTTTTCATCAATTTTAACACAATCCTTAGAGCTTTAAATTGGATTCTATCAAGTTTACGTAAATTGGTTATGCTAGCTGACCCATATACCACACAACAGTAATCTATTATAGATCTTATATAGGCTCGATAAAAATTCAATGCAATGTTTTGATCTGCACCCCACGATCTCTTACACACCATTTTAAGAAAATTAATACCTTTTTCGCAGCGACCAATTATATAATTAATATGTTGAGTCCAAAGCAATTTTCTGTCAAGTACGACACCAAGATATCTAAATTCCGAAACAATTGGAATATCATTGCCATGTAAGGTTACAGCGTAATGTTTAATAGGGTGTTTTCTTGAAAAAAATACTACGGCACATTTTTGGTACGAAATATTGAATCCATTTAACCAAGTCCAATTATCCAAGTTGTACATAATATGTTTGAGTTCAGTAGTGCTTTCACTGTACGTTTTCTTATGTGAGTAGATGACAATATCATCAGCATATTGTAAGCAAACAATATTGGGAGACCATAAATTGTGCAAATCGTATGTGTACAAATTAAAAAGAAGTAGACTTAAAACAGCTCCCTGTGGAATACCTTTTGATGTATCTTGGGTCCAATAATATTGTGACCTACTCTTATCGATACACTTCTGTCTTTGTATAGATTTGATAGTAAATGTGCTATCGATTTTGGAATGCCAAGAAACACAAGTTTATCACAGAGTATATTTAAATCAATATTGTCATATGCACTTTTTATGTCAATAAACAATGCACCTGTTGTCATGGAATTAGAAAAACCAATTTGTACATCTGTAGTCAGACGAACTACTGCATCCGTGGTTCCATAACCTTGTTTATAACCATATTGTGTTGCTGGTAGAATATTATGCCGCCTTAACCAAATTTCCATTCTTAATTTTAGAATTCTTTCAAATGTTTTAAAAATGCATGACAATAATGTTATTGGTCTATATGATTCCAGATTATCTTTGTCTTCGTTTCCTTTTTGTTGAGATTTCTGTTTTAAAACATCAATAGCTTGTTGTGATGTCAATACTTCAGATCCAGGGCATAACCGTTTCTTATTTTTGGTTGGTGCGTTTGGAAGTGGTTTTACTGATGATAACAATAAATCTTCAAATGTTACATTCTTATTTTCAGTTAAACTTGTACATGGAATTGAATTAAGTTCGTCGACTCTGGCAGAGATATTTTTTACTTTGTCGGAAGTGGTAGTTTCCGTGTCGGAAGTAGTTAATGTGTATTTAACTTAAAAATTTGCTTCAGATGGGCTACAAACTGGAAGAATCATTCTATGGACCTTTAGAGATTTTCTTGTGCGGCAAGCATTACTACAACAAAATATTGATTCCCCAATAAGTTTATTTCAGAGCTCATATTTTCGTGGATATTGTTCCAAATAATGAAAATTGTTTTGACGACATGGTTTGTTCTCTTTAAAAGAATTTATTTTCCTTCCCTATATATGTAAAAATAATTCTAAGTATCGTAATATATTTTAGCTAAATAGTTTAACCCATTAGTGCCCAGATTAGTTTTTCGCAGTTTTTAATGTGATGCTAATATGTTTTTTGAGCAGTTTTATTAAAAAACATAAAAATAAATATTGTTTTGAAGATATTTTCTTGTGGCATTTTAAAGTAATTACTATTTAAATGGGAATAAGCCACAATTAAAGGTTAAAGTAAGTTTATTATCGTTTTAATTTCCACTTCGGAAATCGTTCGGTTTGTATTTTTAGAACGATTTCCGAAGTGGAAATTGAAACGTCAATAAAATTACTTTAACCTTTATTTGAGGAGAAAGTCGAAGGACTTAATACGGAATCCACGCAATACAAGAAAAGAATATCAGAGAAAATCGCTGGGAATGCAACATTAGAAAACGATAACATCAAGGAAAGCTGGAAAAAACTCAAAAATAACATAACTAACGCATCAACAGAATCATTTGGAGAGAGAAAAGTAACGAACACTAACATATAAAAAAAGAAAGGACATGGTTTAGGGAGGAAGTGAAGACAAAATGTAATAAAAAGAAGAAAGCCTTTTTACAATACAGAACGCAGCAAACACAACAGGCATACAACCACTATAAACGAATCACAAATGAAGGGAATACTTTAGTTAGACAAATAAAAAATGAACACTGACAGAGTTTCTCAAAACAGATGGAACACGACTTTTATGGAACACAAAAAGAAATATAAAGAATGATCAGAGGACAAAGAAAGAGATGAACGAACTAATAAAAACGAAACATATTCAGAAGGAAACATTCTTCCTTCTACCTTCGATCCCTATTTGCTAGAGGTGACGATAATGAACCACCAACACCAAAGGTGACGACAAACAAAGAAATAAATATTGAGGAGGAATAGATAAAGGAAGCATTAAGGAAATTAATAAATAGAAAATAACCAGGAGAGGACAGAATACCAAACGAACTCCTAAAGTACGGGGCACCAGATCTGACCAAACAACTATTAAGACTAATCCAAAAAATAATAGAACAAAACAGAATTCCTCAAGAATGGAGATCAAGCAACCTAATACCTCTCTTCAAAATGAGAGACAAATCGGACCCGGAAAATTACAGAGAAATTAATTTATTAAAGAAAACACTAAATTTAACAAACAAGGTGATAACAAATAAACTGAATGAAATTATAACACTAGCAGAAGAACAACAAGGTTTTAGGTTGAAAAGATTATGCACCGACGCTATATTTATAATGAGGCAAGTGCAAGAGAAATTATTAGAATACAACAGACCAGCATATCTATGTTTCGTGGACCTTAAGAGGGCATTTGACCGGGTCAAATTAAAAGACGTTATCCACTTATTGTACGCAAAAGAGATACCTCTAGGAATAATCAAAACGATCGAAAATATCTACCAAAACAACACAATAAAAGTAAAAGTAGAAGAAGAACTAACCGACCCTAGTGAATCTGGCAATGAGATAAGACAGGGAGATTCTCTGAGTTCTCTATTGTTCAACCTGATTATGGATGAAATAATAAAAAATGTAAGAACTAAAAAAGGATACTAAATGGGAAAAAAACAACTTACAATAATCTGCTATGCAGACGACGTAATACTACTCTCTCAAAGTGAAGATGACTGCATAAATGCATGGTTACAACAGCAAATTTACTAAGATGTGAATTGGAGCTGGAAGGTCAGATAATAGAACAAGTGATGGAGTTTAAATATCTTGGCATTACATTATCTAGCTACGGAAAGCTCGAAACTGAAGTGGAAGATCAAGTGAATAGAGCAAACAGAGCCGCAGGCTGCCTAAATGAAACAATATGGAGAAATAAAAATATCAAGAAAATAAAAATACGAAAACCAAAATCAACCTGTCTTAAGTATTTTTGAGAAAACAATAAATTTATTGATTTTTTGCCAGACTTTATTAACGCCCTATGTAATGAATCTATATGTTATTATTATTATGTATAATACAAAATAATTTTCTGATTTTTTTTGTATACTCGTTGAATAGTTGTACAAGTATCTGACTTGGTATTAAAGTTGAAATTTTTAACGAAATATTACACCCTGCTGCTCTAATGCATATTAATGTATTTCCTTCTCCTTTGACAGTATTTACACCGCTACGAGCGATATTGTAGAGCAATCTCGATCAGTAAAACTCACTTGATAATTAATGTTTTAAAAATGTTTGGATTGTGCGGAACCCTTTTAATTATTGACCGGAAAAGGTTTTGACAGAGGTTTCAGTCCCAAATGATATATTTAAGGACTTTTTGACGATGGTTTGGCAAGTGCGAAATCACAGACAGTCTCCTAAATAACACACATTCCTACATTATGTAACGGCAAATTGAGTTACGTTATTTTGAATGACTTTTGTAACAGGAAAATCTTTATACATTTGTTTATGTATTCGACTCATTTATTTTCTAGCTTTTAGTCTGTTGATTGAAGAGTAAGATTCATTAACTATAATAGGTAAAATAAAGTAGATTTTGTTCTATATAATAATAATAGAATAATTAAAGGCTTCAAATGCTCATAATAGTTTATTTATTTATTTTGTTTTAATTTTCTTTTAAAGGGTGATTCATTTAGAGGTACTTTTTTTAACAAGAAAAAACAATAAAAAAAATAAATTTTGTTTGAAAATATTTATATCATACAAAAGAACCATTCTTTATAATTACTTCGTAAAGATAATTTCTTTTAAATGTTAGCCATGACTACGATTAAGTTGGTTCATTCTGAAGTTCCAATTCTGGTTGACTCGTTCCAGCATCTCGATTGGTATTTCACCAATGACTCGAGTAATATTGGGCTCCAATGCCTCAATCGTATCTGGTTTATTCATGTAGACTTTGGACTTTAGGTAGCCCGAAAAAAAAAAGAGTCTAGAGGTAAGATGTCACAGGATATAGGCGGCCAATTCACTGGTCCAAAGCGTGAAATAATTGGTTCACCGAATCGTCCTCGCAGTAAAGCCATGCTTTCACGGGCTGTATGGCAAGTGGCGCCATCTTGTTAGAACCAAATGTCGCCGAGACCACGAGCTTCTCGTGTATTTTCAGAATTTCAGGTACCAAATAGTCCGTTATCATCGCACGATAACGGTCTCAATTCACAGTAACATTCGGTCCGGCCTCTGTTTTAAAGAAATATGGACCAACGATTCCACCAGCCCATAAACCACACCAAACAGTTGTTTTTCAGGGTGTAATGGCAACTCTTAAACCTCTTTGGGTTGTTCATCACCCCAAATACGGGCATTTTGTTTATGAACGTACCCATTAAGCCAAAAATGGGCCTCATCTGAAAACAAAATTTTTCTCGAAAACAGTGGATCTTCTGAAAGCTTATCAAAAGCCCATCGACTGAATCGGTAACGACTTGGAAGGTCGGTTGGCTTCAGCTCTTACACTAATTAAATTGTGTATCCTTTTAAACCAAGATCCTTACGTAAAATACGCCAAGTTGTTGCACATGACAAGCCAAGCTATTGAGAATGGCGACGAATCGATTCTTCATTATTTTCGAGTACACTATCCGTTACCGCCGCTATATTTTCTTCATTACGTGATGAATGGGGTCTATTTGAGCGTATTATTTAATAATGAAAACTGGGTTTCAAACTTACCAATCGTAAAGCGAATTGTACGTTCGGTAGGCCGATTATATGGACCATAAATTGCTCTAAGCGCATGAAACACATTCCTCACAGAACTCCCATTTTCAAAATACAACGCTTCTAAGCGTTTTAACTGCAAATTTCTACTGCTGCCAACTGCAAATTTCTAGACGCTGTGCCGGGCTAACACTTTCAAGTTACTCAAGTTACTCAAGTTCTTTCACTCATTAGTCATTACCCATTTTACAATAAAAGTACAAATTAGACTAAAACTATCAGATAAAAAAAGTTCTTAAAACAGATTCGCAATTCTATAACTTCGAGAACAGAGTAAATAATAAGCATAATAATTTGTCCCACACATTCGGACTTAAAAAGAAACCAATTGTCACGTCTGACGATTAGGAACTGCAAAATTTATTCAATTTGAATTATTATATTAATCCAATTTGAAAATTAATTAATTTACATTTAACGGTAAGGGCATGTAGTAATGTAAAAATATCAACATTTTTAAAACGTTCTACGATTGACTTATCCTAACTCCTTTGATTTGTTCTTCTTCTTCTTCTTTTTATGTAGACATGACTCTGTTTGTTTTTCAATTTGCCTCCAGTAAGTTGTCATTCCATCGTTTTGGTGGTCTTCCTACTCATCGTATTCCTGTTGGGGAACCGTCTCTTACCGTCTTTACTTCTCTATTTGCGGTCATTCGGCTTATATGATCGTTCCGTTCTACTCTTCCTTTTCTTACCCAGTTCTTGATATTCTCCACATTCCATCTACGTCGTATGTACTTCTATCTCTGTCCCTTAGTGTCTTCCATCAATTTTTGTAACTGTTTTTATCTCTGCTATTTCTATCTTCCTTTTTGTCCTCTCTGTGTCAGGTCATGTTTCTGCCGCGTATGTCATTATTGGTCTGATGACTGTTTTGTATATTCTCCTTTTATTTCTTTCGATATTTTTATTTCTCTGTATTGTTTTATTCTGGTAATCTTGTCTCTATTTGCTCTATTTACTTGATCTTCTACTTCAGTTTCGAGCTTTTCGTAGCTAGATAATATGATGCCTAGATATTTAAACTTCATCACTAGTTCTATTATCTGACCTTTTAGCTCCAATTTACATCTTAGTAAATTCGCTGTTATAACCAGGGATTTTGTCTATATTATAACAAATCAATAAATAACAGAGAGTTTGTTTAATTAACATCTTAGAAATGATAAATTCTAAAACAGTACCGTTCAATGCAAAGAGCCACTGTGCATTTTGAGCAACTTCAACTAACTTTTTTGTGCCACTATGTACATCGTCGCTGTTGATCTAATTTTTGGGGAAATAACCAAACTCATGACTTCATACAGTTGATGGTAATTGCGCAGCAAATCGGTTTTTAGGTTTTTTCGATTTTGCATTGAAAGCTAAATAAGAGCGCACTATAATTCGTTCAAACTCTAACAATGAGATTGCATTATTATTTATTAATTGAAATACTCTCCAGGTATTGACAACAGTCATGTTAATCATATTTTTAAACAGTACCCACCACCATTTTTTACCTCTAACAGAAATCCTCTGGTTGCTTACTGCCTCGTTGTGTAAATGAACTCCACCCATTTATGATACACACATAAGTTGTGTAACTGTTGCATATCTACTTTTTCTTTGGCTACTGATCACCAACGCTTGAGCGTATTAAGTTGCAGTTTGTCATACTTGGTAACAATTAAGACAGTGTTATTGTCTTGCCACCTAATAAAAAAGAAGAGCTAAATCACTATGACAATAGTGTTCAAAAGAACATTTCTCTTTATTTTTGAATATATGTTCTTTTCTCATCGGACATGCACGGTAACCTTGATGTATGAGAGATCTAAAGATGGAGATCAAACAAAAGAAATCAGATCTAGAATAGAAATGGCAAGAAACACGTTCATAAAATTGAAGAACTTACTTTGCAATCGTAACCTTAATTTAGAGATCCGCACAAGAATGCTACGTTGTCACGTTTTTTCTACTTTAGTATACGGCATGGAAGCGTGGACAATAAAACAGTCGGAAATCAAAAAATTAAACTCCTTTGAGATGTGGTGCTACAGGAGAATCCACAGAATATCGTGGACTGAAAAAGTAACTAATATAGAGGTGTTACAAAGATTGAAGAAAGAATGTGAAGTCATAAAAACTGTTAAAATTAGAAAGATTCAATATCTGAGTCATATAATGAGGGGCGAGAAGTACGTATTACTTAGATTAATTATTCAAGGGAAGATACAAGGGAAAAGAAACCCAGGACGACGCAAAATATCCTGGCTAAGAAATTTGAGAGAGTGGTTCGGTTGCAGCTCATTAGAATTATTCAGAAGAGCGGTCAATAAAATTAAAATAGCGATGATGATTTCCAACCTCCGATAGGAGAAGGAACCTGAAGAAGAAGAAGACATCACTATTACTACATCATCGTCTTGAAAATCGTCCCATATAGAGGGTAAGTAGAGCCTTACTCCAATTTTTCTTGCAATTCGCTGGGGTCACAGAAAACTATGGGGTAACGCCGTATTTCACATTCATTTAGTGACCTAGACTCTTTCGTTTTTAGATTCCTTGTCTGTCTAATCCATGTCCATTTACTTTGTATATATATATATATATATATATATATATATATATATATATATATATATATATATATATATATATATATATATATATATATATATATATATATATATATATAGTTTGAGTTTAGTTCTTGAACCTTAATATATATTTTTTTAGTGGATTTTCTTGGGCTTAGGTTCATAAAAAAATTTGATTTGATACTAAGGCATTTTCATATATTTTTTCGACGTTTCGGCAGGAAATCCATGCCTTTTTCAAGAAGTAATATTGACTAAAAAACATTTTATGATAGACATAATACGATTTAAAAGTTAAACTTTTGACTTACCAAGCATGTAAAAATTTGTTACTAACAAGTAGACGTCACAATTAAAATAATATTAAAAACATAGGACATACCCACTAAGTCACTACATGTAAAATATATTTTAGATCTAATGTGTTGTTTATTGAAGTTAGTTTATCGTTTAAACAACCAGTTATTTTAACATCATAGGCGTTCTGAGATTGTCTTTTTATGTGTTTTTAAATTAAGTTAAAATATATTTTGTTCAAATTTTTGACATCTTTTTTATCATTTATTGCATTATTATTTTTTTTTATTTGTATAGACTCTAGAAGCTCTCTCTTTTTCCTGTTGGGTTCACTTTTTAGGATCTTGGTTTTCTCAAAATCAAATTTATGTTTTTTTTCGTTTTCATGTTTTGTGAGGGCGGTTGAGTTTTTTTTTGTCATATTTGTGGGAACGTATTCTTGAGTTAAGTAGCTGACTGGTTTGTCCAATATAAACTCCATCACAATTCGAGCAGGGAATTTCATATACAACATGCGATCTTTTTAATAGAGGGGTTTTTGTTTTTAATCTTGTAAAATTCTTTTTCAAAAGATTGTGCCCTTTATGAGCAACCATAATATTATGTTTGGACAGAAGATTTGCAATTTGTTCTGATAATCCTTTTATATAGGGAAGAGACATATAGTTTTTCTTTACCGTGTTGGTTTCATTGTTATTATTGTTATCGTAAAATTTATGCAGTCGCGATTTGAAAGTGTTGTCGATAAGGTGGTGTGGGTATGAATTAAGTGTTAGTGCTGTTTTTGCTTTTTTAATGGCCTGAGGTCTATTAATAGGATCGGATAATCTAATAGCTCTATCGGCGAGTCCGATAACATAGAGAAAACAGCACTATAACTACTTCATGGTACACCAAAAAAACCTGGTCATCGAGATATCTGAATTTCAACTCTCATCATCCCCTGTCTCAAAAGAAATCAGTAGTTATCGGACTCGCCGATAGAGCTATAAGATTATCCGATCCTATTAATAGACCTCAGGCCATTAAAAAAGCAAAAACAGCACTAACACTTAATTCATACCCACACCACCTTATCGACAACACTTTCAAATCGTGACTGCATAAATTTTACGATAACAATAATAACAATGAAACCAACACGGTAAAGAAAAACTATATGTCTCTTCCCTATATAAAAGGATTATCAGAACAAATTGCAAATCTTCTGTCCAAACATAATATTATGGTTGCTCATAAAGGGCACAATCTTTTGAAAAAGAATTTTACAAGATTAAAAACAAAAACCCCTCTATTAAAAAGATCGCATGTTGTATATGAAATTCCCTGCTCGAATTGTGATGGAGTTTATATTGGACAAACCAGTCAGCTACTTAACTCAAGAATACGTTCCCACAAATATGACAAAAAAAAACTCAACCGCCCTCACAAAACATGAAAACGAAAAAAAACATAAATTTGATTTTGAGAAAACCAAGATCCTAAAAAGTGAACCCAACAGGAAAAAGAGAGAGCTTCTAGAGTCTATACAAATAAAAAAAAATAATAATGCAATAAATGATAAAAAAGATGTAAAAAATTTGAACAAAATATATTTTAACTTAATTTAAAAACACATAAAAAGACAATCTCAGAACGCCTATGATGTTAAAATAACTGGTTGTTTAAACGATAAACTAACTTCAATAAACAACACATTAGATCTAAAATATATTTTACATGTAGTGACTTAGTGGGTATGTCCTATGTTTTTAATATTATTTTAATTGTGACGTCTACTTGTTAGTAACAAATTTTTACATAGTTAGTAAGTCAAAAGTTTAACTTTTAAATCGTATTATGTCTATCATAAAATGTTTTTTAGTCAATATTACTTCTTGAAAAAGGCATGGATTTCCTGCCGAAACGTCGAAAAAATATATGAAAATGCCTTAGTATCAAATCAAATTTTTTTATGAACCTAAGCCCAAGAAAATCCACTAAAAATATATATATATATATATATATATATATATATATATATATATATATATATATATATATATATATATAACAAGCGAGTCTTCTACAGCTGGCGCCGCTTCTCGCATCCTAATTTCAGCGTTTTCTGTCGAAGCAATCTTCGAATTTACTTTGTTTATATTAAAAAAAAGTGTTGAGGCAAAATATATTTTTGTTGTTTAAATAGTTGTACAATCTCATCCCTTTCGTTCTTGTTTTCCAGCACAAAGCCTCCGATATACATATTATGTGTTTGCCTCCTCTATTTTCCGATTTTTGCATGCATTTAAGTTATTCAGTTATCCAATAATCCAAATATTTACTATTTACACTTTTTCGTACGTTTCATAAAATATTGGAGGGGGACTTACGAAGCGTACTGTGTTAAAAATAAAAGAATAAAACAGTTTTTTAGTGTAGCTCATTTACAATTTATTTAAAATTGTAATTAAAGTAAAGGAATTTTAGGCAGTGAAGAAAGTATCATTAATAACGACTGTACGAACTGTTTCATTTGGAGAAAAAGCCGAAAAGCCAATCAAGACAAAAGTATATGGGAATCAATACGAGAATAGATGAGTTCAATCGCTTGTTCGAGGAGTAAAAATGCCCCGTAGTTTTATAAATTGTAGTCTCAATTAAAATAGGTAGATATTTTATCACGACTATAAAGTAATTTCGCTCAACTTCCCTGCCGAGCAATTTATCTTGCTTGATTAGTTTTTCTTGGATTAATTGCTTCAATTGTTTTTCTCATTTTACCTTGCATATTCGTCTTGGCCAAAATTCACTTTGAGAGCACTTTTACTTACAGCGACTTTTATGCGAGCAATTTTCTTCTAGATTGTTTTCTTATCTCATTCTCTCACACCCTCTCTTTCTGTCTCAAGGTTTGTCAGCCCTACCTTTGTAATTAAATACAGAACAAACAAAACTATGTTAGATTCAATTTATTATGAAAATAACTCGTTTTACTTTAGGGAACTTTCTAACGTCCCATTTTATAGAGGGATATGCTGTTCGGTTTCAATTTCAGCTTTTTGTTTTCTCTTTATTGTTTTTAAAAGGAAACTTTTTATAAGTAAATATGTCCCGAAGCGCATATAACTTATTGTTTGTTATTTTAATTTTAGGTTATTTGAGTACTTTGCTAATGTATTCTGCTTTTTAGAGTAAAAATAATACAGAATCCGAATAAAACAAAGACCGTTTTGAGAATAAACAGTAAACAGGTAAATACAGTTTATACTTTACTATCTTGTTCGAGTTCGGCAATCATTAAGGAAATAAAATCTTTAAATTGCAAGTTGGAAGTAGAAAAATCAAAAACCAAAACTGTTTTATAATTTGTAGTTTCAGAATAAAGGATAGAATAAATAAATAATTGTAGAAATAGCTGCAGAAACTTTTTTTGAAACAGTTATTTAACCTTTTGATACTTACATAATTCCTAACATTACTTCCAAAACATCAGTTTGGTTTTCGGGAAAATCACTCCACTACCCAACAAGTTCATCGAATGATAAATGAAATATCAAAAACTCTTGAAGAAAAGAAATACTGCAACGCTGTATTTCTAGACATTTCACAAGCGTTTGACAAAGTCTGGCACAGAGGTCTGCTTTACAAAGTAAAAATAGCACTATCCAGTAACTATTTCCTCCTTCTTAAATCCTACATATCAAATAGATATTTCTCTGTCAAATTCAAAGACCAACAATCCAACCTCTGCCCTATCAACTCCGGAGTCCCGCAGGGTAGTGTTCTAGGGCCGCTGCTTTTCTCACTCTACACAGCCGATATACCAGAGACTAATAATAGTACAATCGCTTCCTTTGCTGACGACGTAGCAATACTAGCTGTAAATGACGATCCCATACAAGCCTCACAAAACCTGCAACATCATCTGAACATACTCAGTGATTGGTATACGAAATGGAGAACAAAAGTAAATAAAACAAAATCAGCTCAAATAACATTTACCAACCGTCACAAAATATGCCCACCTGTAAGGATGGAAAATGTCAGAATACCAACAGTAACAGATGCTAGATACCTTGGCCTTCATCTTGACCAACGTCTCGCTTGGAAGAAACATATCCAGACCAAAAGAAGACAGCTCGACTTAAAATTTCGGCAAATGTATTGGCTTCTTGGACGTAAATCAAAACTTAACATCCAAAACAAAATTCTTCTATACAAAGCCATACTCAAACCTATCTGGTTCTACGGACTACACCTATGGGGCTGTGCAAATTGAACTTACCATTTACCATAAAAATGAGCTAGTAAGGAAACTATTCAACAATGGTCCAGCCACAAAAAGATTAGATAGAACCTGGCCCCAAGACCTACTTCAAAACTAAACCAAAATAGAATCATATTGAATAGAATAACATCATAGGAAGTCTCTCCTTCACGCCCAAAACCTGTAACACATTTACTTAATACTCTGTAATGATGTAGATTGTAAATAAACATATATAATAAAAAAAATGATACTTACATAGGTTTTCTGAACATTAAAGCTAACATCGGTATCAGAGACCGACATAAAACTTTTTTCCATTAACACACTTTAAAGCGTAGGATTTTGTTGACTCCTTGAGGGAGTGAAATTAAACAAGAATAATACATATTCTTAATTTATTAATCCTCTTAAACATTATCAAAACACCAAACAAAATAAAAACAATTAAACTTAAATTTAATTATAACGAACTGTATGAAAAGTGCCTCATCTCGATTAAAATTTTGGAATTTTTTAAAAAAAAATTCCCTATTATCTACGAGGGGTACAGGATAGCTGGCTTCGCTAAGATACTAATCAAAAACTTTTGAGACAATTTTTGTTATTTTTATTTTGACAACTGCCCCAGCGCTTTTAAAATTTTGGTGATTTTGTCAATTTGAACCTTTCAAGAAAAAAATTCGATAGAGTTGTTTATTCATTCATTTTAGCTATTGGGACTATAACATGAAGGAAAATGAAAAATAGTCTATATATAAATATAATATAAATTAAATATATATAAAATAATATACACTTAAGAACAAAAATATCAAATATTTCGAATTCTCCAAATTTTTTTTGTAGTCACTATTATTTAAAAATAATTTTAGATTACTGATGATACTCATACTCATATAGTCGGCTGATTGTATTCATCTGGTTTGAAATATTTAGACGAAGATTTTGACGTTTATTCAGCGTTTAGTGTCATTCGTACGTTTTACCATAAAAAACCTTGTTTACGTAAAGGAAAAATCATACGAATTCGGTTATATTTCGTTTAATTTATTAATATTAATTAAATACTGTTTTGATTTAACTAAGTTTAAAACAAGTATGCCACCAATTCGACACTGCGATGAAGCTCAAGGAGCACAGATTGTAATTATGTACGATTTTATTATGCATAAAAAGATATCGCACGACGTCTCATGAGAAGTCAATGTACAGTTTCGAATACTTTTAAAAGATACCGCGAAACAGGAAATTTTGTACGAAGGCCTGGTCAAGGACGTCCACGGTGCACAACCGCAATTGATGACCGTTTTTTAATTGTTAATTCTACACGATATCATTCATTGACATTGGTGCACCTCAGAAAAGAGCTATTAAATGTTTGACAAGTTAATGTGAGTTCAGAAACAGTTAGACAAAGATTAAAAGAAGCAAACTTAAAGCCCGGACGCACCGCCAAAATTCCACGACTTCTCCAACATCATAAAGCTCGTCGTTTAGAATTTGCAAGACCACATATTCAGTAAAATATCGACAACTGGAAAAATGTTCTTCTAGCTGATGAGACCAAATTCCAATTATATAAGCCATAATTCTTTGGGAAGGTATTAGTTGCGAGGGAAGCACCGCACTTGTGGAAGTGATTGGACGGATAACTTGTGACTCTTACGTTTAAAACATCCTGCAAGATCATGTTTTATCATATGTTGGTTACATAAATAATACAATATAAAACTTTAAAATATAAAAGATTCATGTTAATGCACGATAGGGCTCGACCACATGTCGCTGCCATAGTGCGTAATTATCTTAATGAGGTCCAAATTCGAAGATTGAATTGGCCACCGTTTAGCCCGGATTTAAATCCAATAGAGTACATATGGGGTTACCTAAAACACCTCATATGACAAAGAAATCTCGTTTACGAGAATTTATTTTGAAAAAACAAAAATTTGAAAATTCCAAAATATTCGATATTCTTGTCCATGAGTGTATAATATAAATAAATATAATATAAAATTTAAAATAAAAAAAATAATTATGCTTACAAATTGAAGAATTTCATTTTCCACAAACTGTGATTCTATGATGGCCTGAGATATTATTTCAGTACTGATATTCTTCAGTCGATCAGATCGATAATATAATTATTAGCATCCATATTTAAAGTAAGTACTTGGAAAATGCGTCAGGCACCGATATCTGATGTCTCTCTGATCTTCAATATTCTGCGGAGTTCAAGTTCTTAGACGTACTGTCTGTTGTCGGCTTACATTGTAGCATGCTAAATTTCTTTTGAATGTTTTGACTTTAAAACTTATGACGAGACTGTATTTTCAGTTAACTCTATTTAGAGATTAATGTTTTTATCGCTGCGAATACGTCCAGTGTGAGTACTTAAAAAGTGTCCCCTTTCCTTATAAATTATGTTTGGGGTTAGAGTATTCATACATTCCTATAAACGAGAACGTTTTATTTTAAACCACTTCATTCAAGTAATAATCTCACATAATTCATCTTAACATTTTATTGGTTTTGGCTCAAAATTTAGTTAAAGCGTTATTATTTTCTCAAGGAATCAAATATTTTAAACAAAACTACACTCCCCCATTCTAAAACTTAAATAGCGCAACAGATTTGTCGTATTATATAATTGTTTGGCACTAAAAATACAAATTTTCCCAGTCTTGATCCTGTACCACATAGAAGCATAGACCGTTAAAATAAATGTGCTAAGTATAATAAGGTTTTTTGACGGAGTTTGACTTGAGACATATAATCTCAATGTCCAGTTCGCTAGACCAAGCTATAGTGTATTTTTATGTATGAGAGAGTAATAAAACAATAAATTATGTATGCAAATCCCTAAACTGTTGATACGGGTGACTCAATGAAAAACAGATATTTGTCAACAAGTTTACAGAAGTATATAGGAAAACAATTTTAAATTGAGTATGACCACCAGGTATAAAGGTTGGAGCAGAATAGAATACAATAGTTGTGAGGGTTACTAATCCCTAAATAAGGTTGCCAGTGTCGGAGTGATGAAGGTTAACAGGTACTAATGAATTTGCAAGAAATGTAAGATGTTTATTTTATTGGTTATATATAACCAATAAAAGTTTAATAAGTACCTACCTATTTGCAAAATAAAGTTTAATTCTTTAGATAAAATAAAACGTTTTATTTTATCTGAAATGAGTGCATTCCACGAAGTAAGGGTTTCAACAATCAAACATTTAATTCTTTATTTCCAGGAATCTACGACAGTAATTGACTAGATAATTACCTTCTAAACTTATTCCACAGAAAATGTGATAGTGGGTTTTTCCATTTTGTAGGAAGGTTCAAGTGGCGTATTCAAAATTCTTAACAGTTCACTAAAAGTAGGTACTTCAGTTGCAAGGTGCAGTTTATTGTGTATACTAGTGTTATGGAAAATTTGGAAGTGCCGTGTAAACGCCGAAAAATTGGTCCTCTAACAGTTAATGAAAAAACATTAATATTTAATTGTTTTAAATCATTTACAGACAAACGTTTATGGGAAAGTGTTGATGAGACCGTTGAGTTAGTTAGCAGTACACTTGGTGTTGGGAAATCTACGATTTACAGAGTTATTAAAGAAGAGAAATGTGGTAGTTTTCAAATGCCACGTAATGCTCCAGGGAAACCAAAATTTCAAATAGAATATCATTTTAAAGAAGGACTTCGACGGAAAGTGCATGAATTCTTCTTTAGACAAGAATTTCCAACATTGGATAAAGTTCTTGTCTCAGTTCGAGATGATAAGTATTACCCAGAAATGAGTCGAAGTACGTTATGGAAACTTTTAAAAGAAATAGGCTTCCGCTGGAAAAAGAATCCCAGAAAGTCTATTTTATTAGAAAGAAGCGATATTGTCATATGGAGAAGACATTTTCTAAGAACCATAAAGGAAATGAGAAACCAAAAAAGAAAAATATTTTATCTTGATGAAACATGGATCAACGAGGGTCATACACCAAATAAATTTTGGCAGGATGAAACTGTTACAAGTCAAAGGCACGCTTTTGTAAATAACTTATCTACTGGTTTAAACCCACCATCAGGAAAGGGACGCAGGCTGATAATAGTACACATTGGCAGTTCAGACGGTTTTGTTGAAGGTGGTTTATTAACTTTTGAATCAACTCGTACCGGTGACTACCATGAAGACATGAACGCTGATGTCTTTCAAGAATGGTTCGAACAAATGATAGATCTTCTTCCTAAGAACTGTGTAATAGTAATGGATAATGCAAGTTATCACTCCAGACTTATAGAAGGACTGCCCACAACCAAGTGGTTAAAAAAAGACTTGCAGAATTGGCTGAGTTCAAAAAATATTACGTACCATCCCGGATCTATAAGAAAGGAACTTTATTCGTTGTGTGCCCTTCATAAAGAAAAATTTAAAAAATACGAAATTGATGAAATTGCCAAAAATCGTGGAATGACAGTACTTAGATCCCCACCATATCATTGTGAATTAAACCCGATTGAACTGGTATGGGCACAGATAAAGAGTGAAGTTTCAAGAAAAAATACCACTTTTAAAATTCATGATGTTAAACAGTTGTTTTTGGAGGCCGTAAATAATGTAAAACCTGAAAACTGGGAAAAGGCAGTAAATCACACTATTAAAGAAGAGGAAAAAATGTGGAAGCTGGACAATATTACTGATAAAATGATCGAGCCAGTTATTATAAATCTTGGTTCTGAAAGTTCATCTTCTGAATCTGATTTGGATTTGTAACAAGTAGCTGTAAGTTTTATATTAATATTTTTATTCATCTATTTAACATACCTTAGACGGTTTTAAAAACTCTTTTTCTCTTTTGTAATTTTTAAAAATTAAAAAAAATGTGAATTTTTTAAAACCCTTTTTAATGTAGGCCAGTCAGTTCTAATATAGTGTGTGATAAAAGAGGTCACTTTTGTTTACATACACATAACACTTTATAACACTGAAATAATTCATTTATTTTTTACAATTATTCAAAGTAATTTTTCAATTAATCTTGAGCACGCCCATGGAGTGGTCGGAGCTACCAGTTAAAATTATGCTAATTACTCTCTCGTTCATAAAAATAAACTATAGATTGTTAACCAGCTAGAGTGAACTAGTTTACCAGGATTTTTTCACAAAATTTTTTTCACAATGTTCACTATTGATATACTGACATATATTTTTAAGAGATATAGTTGATCGGTGCTTAATTTTTGTATCAATTTGGTAATGTTAGATAAAGCACATTTAATCGCGTTAACCGGAACAACTCATAATACTTTAAGTAACTGCCTTGCCGTTGGAACCTGTAAAACTTTTTGGACCACTTGTAGTGCTATCTAGATGTTAAAAAAGATGACACAATGTCAGTTAATTAGCATGTATTAGGCGTATAAGTCATTAGAGTGGACATTAAAACTTGATTTGCAATAAACGAATAGCGCCATCTTTGATTACTGATCCCAGTCTCACCACAAACAACAGCCATTATTTGATTTGCATCGATAGACTTGGACGAAAGGAATATCAAAATAGAGTTGAAAATCGTTTTGGCGCCACCAGTTTTCAAAGAAATACGGCCTAGGTATTCAGAGTCCGGTTCTTTCAATATAGTAATAATATAGTAGTAATACGCTCCTCCTGAATCACTCTTTTATGACCATCTTCGTGTATCGACGTTTTATCTTCTCTACCATCGCAAAATAATCCGATGATGTCTGTACCAAAAATTATAGGTTCATCTGTCAATGTAACCCTAGCTTCGAAACGAGCTCGTTGAACTCTACTTCTGTCCATAACTCGTGATAAATCGTTTTCAGTAATGAGACCAATGTCTTGAAAAGCTGCGTAAACGATTGCAGCTCCAGCAAGATCTAAAACACATAACGCTTTAATGTTCTAGCAACAACCAGAAATGTGACATCAGTCATCGTAAGTGAAGAAGTGGAAATAATCTATTGCTATTGGAAGACCTCAATTTAACTATTTTTTTCTTTAATATGTCTGCTGAACAGTCGATCGTATCTCTGAAGTTGTAGGTAATTTAGAAGTAATAGGAATGGATTCCACCTAACTTTTGTATTATTGGTATTAGATCACTTTAAGAAGAAATGGCTTATAAATACAGACAACGCAAAAGTCTAAGGATATTTTAATAATTTGACAATATCAATGACAGAAATTTCATCACCATATAAATTTGCTTGTACTATAATAATTGTTGATACAGACACTGATATAGATTACAATCAAAAAAAAATTGTAAAACTAATAGCAATACGTGTTTTAGAATGTTTTTTATAGGGGACAAAAAAATCGACATTTTTATGTTCTGTTTATTTTTAATTTTAATTTATACCATTTTTGCTCAATAGGTGAGTTAAAGATATTGTCTTTTTACCATGCAACGAAAACATTTAACGTTGGAGGAGATGAATAGAGCCATGGGCCTCCTTCAAGTTACTATGTCGTTTATGGCGCCGGTTTAGAGACACAGGGAGTCCGGCCGAGCAACATCCAGGACGCGGTCGCTCTACAACCGTCGCTCAAGACCGATATTTAATTTTAAATAACAGAAGGCAGCCAACAATCACAGCACTCGAGTTGGTTATTGAATTACAGCTTGCACATTATGTAAAAATTAGCATCAGTACTGTGAGGAATCGTCTCCATGAAACCAATCTTCGTAGTCGGCGACCACTGAGATGTCCACCTCTATCTAGAGGCAATCGCGCTGCAAGATTAACCTGGTGTCAAGAGTTTCAGAATTGGACTGACAATGACTGGGCCATAGTTTTGTTTAGTGACGAGTCTAGATATGAATTTTATCCAGATTCTCGTCGGAGACGACCCGGAAATGGAGAACGATTACGACATCTTCAAGAAGTGTATGCATACATAGGTGGTACATTAATGGTATGGGGCGGAAACATGATTGACGGAAGAACTGACCTCATTTTCCCACGTGGCTTTCTCACAAGTCAGAAATATTTGGACACTATTCTTGAACCTGTTGTGCGCCCGTTTGCTGCTACTGTTGGAGAAAATTTTTACTTTATGCATGATAACGCTCGACCACAAGTTGCGCATATTGTAACAAACTAGTTGGATAACGAGGGTATTGATGTATTGCCGTGGCCAGCACAACCACTAGACTTGAATCCCATTGAGCATGATGGGACATGCTCCAACGAAGAATTACTCCACATATGGGCAATATCTACAATGAGTTTCAATTAAAAGAGCTTCTGAGAGAACAATGGACACAACTACCTCAAACAGACATTAACAATGTGATTCGGAGCATAAACAGTAGATGTAGAGCTGTGATAAACCAACGTGGTGGCCATACTTTATTTTAAGTTTATATTTCGAATTTTTGACATTTAATGGTGGTATGTGAAACATAGGTAATTTGTAATATATTTTTTTTGATTCAATTTTCTGTTTTTTCCAATTTATGGTTTTTGACATATTAAACAACAATTTAAACTACAAATTTTGTATTACTTTTTTTAAGTTTTTTTTATTATTACATTACATTACAAGTTATAAAATGTCCTGTACAATTTAGATATTATAATTTTGTTAAAAATACACATAAATAAACATAAATAGTATTAAAGGAATATATCGCTCACAGCTTCCGTTTTATGTTGAAATTTTATCGTTGAGCCCTAATTTTTGTAAAATCTTACTGAGTACTTAGTTTAAATTGATTAGTTTTTAATATCCTCGCTTAACCAAACTTATCCATTGCAGCAAATCAAAATGTCATTAAGAGTTGCGGCTTCTGCTGGGTCTCTGCTGATGAAATGTTTATGAGAAGGTTTTCTTTATGACCGAAATATAACTCCAGGGTCATCAAGAGACCACGAAAAGGTACCTGGAGGGCTTGACATTATGGAACGCCATCACTTATGCATCACCCTCTACCGCCTCCAAAACGATCTCTAGGGGTAGGCAATAGTTTTCAACCTGTTGCATTATGCAGGGACGGCCCCAATAATCCGCCTGATATATAGATTTGTTACAGCAGTTCATTCGTTTTAGTTTGAAAGTAAAATCGGTTATATAGGTTATTAAATTAATGATTTACTGTGTCTATTTTTGAACTGTAACTAAACATAAGAAACGTGATTTCAAGAGTAAAATATTAATATGTATTAATATGTAAGTATTTTATATTCCTTGTAAGTCTATGACAGAATAACATGCTTGAAATAATAAGATCTTTCAATCCAGCGCTTTCTTTGTACAGTTTTTGATAAAAATAATTCTTAGCTTATTATTAACTTTACGGAATTAGGTTGTATAATATATATGTGTACAACCATAAGCCAGTTGCTTCTGGTTTTCTTACTGATAGCCGTGAGTGTCGTCGCATGAAATTTTTAAACCAAAACTCTGATGTTAATTTTGTCAGTTCCCATTGTTCTGGTATTTTTTTTTTTTTTTCATTTCTAACAGCGTATTCATAGGCTAAACTTCTAGTTAATTTGAATGTAAGACCATAAAATATTGACAAACATTTAAGGACATAATTTTCCAATTGAATTTTCGTCTCATTTGTGATTTATGAAAATCTGGTTTAAAGTTCATTTGTTCCATTCCAGTTAATTTTGCGCTCTTCGCGTAATTTGCTAAGCGGCTTTTGGTCACCTCGTAGTGCTTAGCGCTTTTTCGGATATCCAAGTTATTTTTTATTACAGCCTCGATGGCTTGTTTCATAATTAAGGAGTCAAAATCTCTTTGATTCTTTGATGAAATTTTGTTGTAAATGTTTGGCTTTTTTAACGGACTATCCTACAAAATAAAAAGCCATATTTATTATTTTATAGGAAGATAATGACAGAGTCAGGAGACTATATACCTCTGTCCGTTGTCTTCTCTGTATACACAAGAAACATTTTTTCTCCACAGAATGAAACGTGTTCAGAAATAGACGATTATTGAGATATAACCTCAAACTTTATAATATGTTTATCTAACTCTAGCCAAAATAAAGATAATAAATACTTTTCATATTGGAAGCATAGCTTACATCATATGTACTATCTGAAATTACTTAGTACTTACCAAAAACACAAAATATTCAATATTTTTAACACCATGTTTTTACTTGAGATATCACTTGGCACACATGAAACCTTATTTACAACGATTCTTTTAGCAGTTCAGTGCAGTCGCTAATTATATTTGTCCCGGGAAATTTAAACGTGTCTTTATTGATTCTTTATCTCCCTCTTCTTTAGATAAAATAGATATAATAAAAATAAAAAGAAATATCAACGCAGAAATATCAATGACAAAAAAGATACACAGCACCTAATTGAAATATATTTTAATCTGATTTAAATAATAACAAATATAACACCATAAAAACTTTTAAAGTCATAACATATCTCCACTTTACCTTTTTTCGAAAACACCAACGATCGAACATATAAAAATAATTATATACTAATGACAGTAAACCATGAGATATCAGATATCAATTGTATTTCAGTCAATTCAATAATGTCAGTGTCCCGTTTTACGTTTTGGTAAGTTCTTTATATATTTTATAACAACTTCTTGTTCCTAATCTTGCACATTTTGTACATTTTAGAATCTTAACAAAGGCAAGGGTTTCCTGCCGAAACGTTGATTACAATGAAAAATAAAATCTAGTTCCAAAAATATTACTTATTGAATCTAAACCCAAAAAATACTACAAAAAACTATATATATATATATATATATATATATATATATATATATATATATATATATATATATATAAATTTCTATTATTATTATTTCTCTGAATTATTTTAATTTTAGATAAAGATCTCTACCCAAAACTTCTCTAGTCAACCTATGGACTCTTTAGGTACATTTCTTGGCCTTTGTACAGAACGAAACGAGAAATATCCCCGCAGAGCCGCCTCTATTATTGTTGAGAAAAATCCAATTAGAGCCTCTTTACGAGCTCTTAGCACGATTTAATTTTACTTCGGTGGCGATTTTTTATGATCTTTCTCATCTTTCTGCACGGATTTACTAGTTCCCTGTCGGAAACTTATGGTTTATTCTTTGAGTCTCTTCTCAAAAATCAGAAGTGTTTTACAAAATTAATTAGGGTATAGCTTTTGAAAACGGGGGTTTCTTCAGAATGTTTTAATAAGTAATTTTAAAATGAAAATGTATGAAAATTATTTTCTAGATCAAAATAAAAATTAGAAGAGAGACCCTTAAATTGCATTCTCTACTTACGTTATTTCCTTTTTAATCTTTTTTTTTTAATTTATATGCAGTAATCAAAATAATATGAATATGAGAATATGAGAAATAAATAATAACAAATATTATATTATATTATTAATATCAAAACGATATCAACGACATCAATACTAGGCTTACCACAATCATCAACCAAAATATATTGAGGTACTTTGGACACCTTACCAGACGAATGAAAGGTATGGAGAGGTTGGTGGTTGAAGGCAAGATAGATGGTAAAAGAACCTCAGGAAGATCGCCACTTCGATGGTCAGACCAAATAAAGTGCGCTACCGGTTACTCTCTGTCTGAAGCAGCACACCGCGCCCAGGAGAGAGAAGAATGGATAGCAACCATTCGTCAAATACCATAACATCACCACATCCTTACGAAGGATGAAGAATAGAGGAGGATGAGGATCAAAACGATCCTTTCAATGTTTGTAAATCATCTTATTACGAAATAAGAGTTTCTGAAAAATATATCAATTTAAAACCTGTTGGAAAACCGAAACATTAACTTGAAATCTATTTTTAAAAGGCTATCTATCTATATAATCATCATTATCATCATTCTTAGCATATTCTGCCGATTATGGTGTAACCTCCCTTACATATTCATTCTTCATATCCGACCACGATTGTCTAAAATTGGCTTCTCTGAGTCGTGTTGTACCGGCTTGTTTTCTTATGTGATAGTCCCATCTTAAATTTGGACGTCTTCTTGGTCTCTTAACTCCTCTTGGATACCACAGTGTAATTTTCTCTTTGTTATACCTAGCATGCATCACTCTATTGACCTTTGAGTGACTTTGAGTTTCGATATTATCTCTTTCTTTAGTGTCCAACTTTCGCAGCCGTATGTCACGATTGGTAGTTTACACTTATCGAATGCTTTCTTCTTCAGGTGGATTGAACATTTTCGATTTGAACATAACTGCATTTTTACCAAAAGATGTCCAAGTTAGTTTCATTCTTCTGTTAATTTTTAGAAGTGAGGAGCCGGGTTTATGTATTAATTGTTCCAGGTATACATATTCGTCTAGTTCCTCAAGTGCAGTGTTGTTTATTATCACATCTTGGCCATCCAATAACTCGTTGTACATGGTTTTTGTTTTTGTCAAGTTCATTTTTAGGCCAACTTCAATGCTGGCTGCATTTAGGTCGCTTATAACTTCTTTTAGTTATGCATAATGATAAGAAATCAGAACGATGTCGTCTGCAAATCTTAGATGGCTGAGGTATTCTTCATTAATGGATATATCTGTGTTCTACCACTTCATTTTGCTAAATATATTTTCTAGAGTTGCAGTGAAGAGCTTTGGTGATATTGCGTCTCCTTGTTGAACGCCTCTGGTACTGGGAAATTCTGGAGTGTTTTCATAAATTTTTACCTTAGCTTTTGCTTGTCTGTAGCAAAGGGCTATGGTGCGATGTTGATTGCACTCCTTTTCATTGGCTTTTTTGGGTAGCAGTATGAATATTGATTGGAGCCATTCTTTAGGTATTGAATATATACCTGTTCTATATACGATATTGAATAGATCCAAAAAGATCAGTAGATTCAGTATTCACAATTTTGAGTATTTTGATAGGAACTTCATCAGGCACAGGAGATTTACCACTTTTAGGTTGTTTCATTGCATATTCAATTCCTGCTCGTATAATGCCAGGTTCAGTATCATCCTTAAATTCTTTTGGTGCTAGTGCTGGTGCTGTTCTCTCTTTGTCTTCAAAAAGTTGTGCTATATATTGTGTCCATCTCTGCATTTTTTGGTGTATATCTATAAGTGGTGTATATTATAAGTCTCCAATACAACATTGAAGACCTTACGATAGTAAATGACCAAGAGGAAGACCACAGATGAGATTGGTTGATGACATTAAAAGAATAGCCGGAAAAAATTGAAAATATGTTGCTCAGGATAGAGACCGATGGAAGGAGTTGGGAGAGGCCTATGTCCAAACATGGACGACAGAAGGCTAAAAGAAGAAGATTATAAGTGCACCACTTTCATCTCTTAGTTGCCTAGTTTGAAGTGTTTTTCTCATTCCTGTTAATTCTCTAATTCTTTTATTCATGTTAACAAAGTCATATTTTGTCTCAATTTCTTCAAGTTCTTGGCACTGCTCATGTAACATTCTCTCCTTAGCTTCTTTTATTCTCTTTTTAATTAATCGATCAGTTTCATTATATTTAATTGGATTTTTTGTTTTGAATGATGAATCCTTTGTTCCAGTTTTTCATTGTTATTATTTTCTGTCAACACTTTATCAGCTGTATTAATCAATAGAAAATGCTACCTAGGATTTCCATATTGTCTGATCCAAGATTAGAATGAGGATCAATTGAGAATAAGCACCAAAATATATGCAATTCTACTTTTACCAAGTGTACCAATCCACAGAAAAAGCCAAAAATTGACAATTATTATTTAAATTAAATTGTTTATGAGCAAAAGATAATTTTTAAACGTTTTGAATAGGTGTTTAGAATTTTGCCAGTGTAAACAGAGATGTCCATTTCTCAAGATGAATTGTTCACCATTATTTTTTAAAATTCTTTTTGCGTCAACTTTGTTGGTCTGTAAAAGCAATTTCTTCTTTAGATAATCATAAAAGATTTAAAGTTTAAACTCTTTATACCATTTTTACAACCTGTCATTTCCGACTTCACAAAACAATCTGATCCGAAGTGACACATCAAGATCGCCGAATAGCGCAATGCTCAAAATTTAAATCCGAGTAAATTTAGCTGATTTTCACTGTTCGAGACATAAAATAAAGAAACCCAATTTACAAATGAGTCCACTAAGACTTTTTGTATAATAAGAGATAAAGCCGGATTTTATTTAGCGTACCACCCTTGATTCCATTACATTTAATACGAAAAAAAATATAAGATTCGCTGAGTGAAACGTAATGATGTGACAGACATTGGTGAAGGAATCCAGAGGCTTTTTATTTTGAAGGGTAATTTCTCAAACTTCGCCCAAATATGATAGAGTGTTTAAAAATAGATTTGTTTTAATTAGTTAATACGAACACAAAAGTGACAATAAGAGAATTTAGACTAGAACTAGAACATTAAGCGGTTATAGTTTTATTGATACAAGAGTTTTAAACTCTGAATATGCCTTTTACAGTGATTTTTTAATTTAAGTTAATGTGTAAGTGTAATTAACTCAAAGCCCTTAGTATAATCGACAAAACATATGAATATCGGGACCTGATATTACCTGGCTTTTTTCTGTTTCGTTTCTTACGGTAAGGATTTGTTCTCCTGTAGCCCAACTTTTTACAAATCCAATCTGCTTAGATGCTATTGTGAAGTTTTCTGGACGTCGTTGCACGACCTAGAGGAGCACTTTACTGGCGTGAGATATTATGTGTATTACTCTATTGTTATTACAATTATTTGTTGAACCTTTATTATGTAGAATTATGATTATGGATTTTCTCCAATCCTCAGGCAGGTGCCTTTGTGTCTGATTGCACAATTGAGATAATATTCTTAAGCATATCCTTGTGTACCAGATCGTGTTGCACACTTGATGTAATATTCTAAGTCTAGATAGGTTAATAAAATTTTAAGACTTTATTTGTTTTTAATTTTTTATTTCGTACAATTTATAACACAGTAGATGAGATAAATATTCTATAAGAATTAAAAAACACAAATTTTTAATTAAAAGAGGTTTTATACTTAAATATAAAATGTCATACGAAGTAGATTAAATAAATCGGCAGTAACAGTAACATAGTTACTAACTCAACTAGATTCTTTTTCATCTGTCATTAATGTAAAATACAACGGATTTGGAAAAGCTAGTGTCTTACTGGAACAAATCATTTCTTTTGTAAATTTTTTCATTTTTCACCTTATAGTACGAAGATTAAACACGTTAAGAAGGAAATAAGAAATATGGTAACAACGACTAAAAATGTCACACATACTGCGGTTTTTAACACAAGGGCATCAGGAAAAAATAGAGAGTAACCTACACAAAGACGTGCAAAATAAAAACAATATTGAACAGATTAACTAAATGTTGGTGGACACCTTGAAATAGGCACAAAAGAAGAAGTGCCAAGGCAAACAAACAAGAAAAAATTAAAAAAATCACAGAAAAAACAAGAAACCAAATGCAAAAAAAAGGAAAATAAAAGATATGCCCACAACGAACATTGCAGAGCTAATGAATTAAAACAAAACCATTTCAAAGGCCGTTAGGAAAGACATAAGTAACTTTAACAATAAAGCAAAAACTAATACGATAGAACACAACAAAAGCCTAAAAGTTTTAAAACGAAAGTTAAACATAGAAAAGAGGAATATTTACAAGTAAAAAAAGATCCTTAAAATTATTAAAGAGTACTACAGAACATTATATAGTCAAGATGCTTACCTTGCTGATGTAGAAATCGCAGCAATACAAAATCAAGGATTAGAGAAACTTTTATATATAACCAAAGAGAAAGGTAAATCAGCGTTAAAAGGTATAAAGAAAAACAAAACACCTGGAGAAGATGACATTGTAAGTGAAATAATAAAAATAAGGAAGATAATATTGTGTCATCAATGTTTTAAGCATTCTGCATATCAAAGTCTCTGCCTCTTTGAAGGAATTACACCAGAAAAATGGAATAGTGCCATTATAACAATATTGCATAAAAATAATATGTAACAGAAATTAGAAACTATAGACCTATCAGCTTCTTATTTTTTTTTATACAAGCTAGTTATGAGAAAAATTATTAACAGACTTGGACCCAAGCTAGATTTTTACCAACTATTGGAACAAGCTGCAGTAAGGAGTACCTTTGGAACCAATAACAACCTACAAGTAATAAATTCCTTGGCGAAGAAAGTTATAAAATACAATAAACCATTGATATTAATATTTGTAGACTTTAAGAAAGTATTTGACTCGGTCCAGTATAGCCTAGATACTTAAACTTTTTCACTTGTTCAACTAGATTGTTGTTGACTAGTATGTTTATAACTGGTGTGTGTTTTTTTGAAATTACCATTGTTTTGGTTTTTTTTTACATTCAGCTTAAGGCCGTATAGTTCTCCTTCTCGCAATACTTTGGTTAACAGAATTTGTAGTTCTTCTTGACTGCCAGCAATCAGTACTGTATCATCGGCATACCTGATATTGTTCACTATTTTTCCATTGACTTTTATTCCTTCTTGTGCTTCATCTAGAGCACAGATGTCCTCTGAGTACAAGTTGAATAATAATGGTGATAGTATACAACCTTGTCTAACTCCTCTTTGGATGTTTATGGTTTCAGTATCACCAATTTTAGTTCTGACAGAGGCGTTTTAGAGGCATTCTATTAAATCATGTTTGACTTTGTCAAAAGCCTTTTCATAATCTATAAAGCACAAGTAGACATCTTTTTGTTGATCCCGACACTTTTGCATGAGAAAGTTTCGAAAACCAAATTGTTCCGGACCCATATCTTCTTCGCATTTTTTGTAAATTCTGTTATGGATAATTTTTAGAAATAGCTTCAGAATATGGGGTATGAGACTTATTAATCGAAAGTCGTTACTTTTTTTGCGTAGTTGTGGTCAGAACTCTATCATCCGTGCTTGTTATTGTGCCACACTACCTAGCGTTTCTGATCCCACACATTTCTTTAATTTTCTTATGGAGAAGTCTATCATCATGTTTATTCTGTAGGTCTTCTATCTCTTCGCAAGTTTCTACAAACCACTGTGCTTTTGCTTCCACTATCTTTTTTCTTATTAGTCTTTGTATTTCTTTATATTTCTCTCTAACTCTTTTAAAGAACTAAAAAAAATATTTTGATAGTCACCCAAATGTTTACTTTTGTCATCAAGCAAAGTTTTTCTTTACGTTTTCTTCATGGTATGGAGGTACACAACATCCAACGTTTGGTCAAATAAGTGGATTTTGTAGAAAAAATTAAGGAAAAAAAACAAGAAAAAGAAACGTATACAAATATATAGGATCAACTTAAAACCAGGAAGGTAAAACCAAGATATATAAAATAGCAAACAAAGAAAAAAGGAAACAAAAGATTTTAATTAGTTTAGATGTATCAGATGAAAATATTTAAAATATGAAAGAGCGGAGATATGAAGCAAAGAATGCAGGCCTGTCTCACGCTCCTACTTATTTCTACTTCTACTTCTTTTTCTTCTTCTTCTTCTTCCTCTTCTTCTTCTTTTTATGTAGACATGGCTCTGTCTGTTTCTTCTCAATGTGTTTTCAGTAAGTTGCCGTTCCATCGTTTTCGTAAACTTCCTTCTGATTGTCTTTCTATTGGGAAACCCTCTCTGTTCGTCTTTGCTAGTCCTTTATTTGTTGTCATTCGGCTTATATGATTTTTCCATTCTACTCTTCTCTTTTATACTCAGTTCTTGATGTTCTCCACCTTGCATGCACGTCGTATATCTGTACTTCTAGTTCTGTCCCATAGTGTATTGCCATTAATTTTTCTAAGATTTTTATCTCTGGTTTTTCTAACATTCTTTTGTGTTAGATCGTGTTTCTGCCGCATATGTCATTATTGTTCCGATGACTTTTTTTTTAAATTCTGCCTTTCACTTCTTTCCCGATATTTTTGTTTCTCCATATTGTTTCATTCAGGCAGCCTGTCGCTCTGTTTGCTCTATTCACTTGATCTTCCACTTCAGTTTCGAGCTTTTCGTAGCTAGATAATGTGATGCCTAGATATTTAAACTTTATCACTTGTTCTTATTATCTGACCCTCCAGCTCCAATTTACGTCTTAGTAAATCAGCTGTTGTAATCATGCATTTTGTCTTTTTTGGATAACTAACATGTTAAATTTTTTGGCGATTATATCAAATTGATGCTGCATACGTTGTAAATCGTCTTCACTTCGAGAGAGTAGTATTGCGTCGTCTGCATAGCAGAGTTTTTTAAGTTTTTTTTTCTCCTCTTAATATCCTTTTTTAGTTTTTACTTTTTTTATTATTTTATCCATAATCAGGTTAAACAATAGAGCACTCAGCGAATCTCGTTGTCTTATTCCATTGCCAGCTTCAATAGAGTCGGTTAGTTCTTCTTCCACTTTTACTTTTATTGTGTTGTTTTCGTAAATATTTTCGATCGTTTTGATTATTCCTAGAGGTATCTTTCTTTCGTACAATAAGTGGATAACGTCCTTTAATTTTAAGAGTTGCATTTTTATTTAGCAAAGTTGATCCATGTTAAATTTGTGACTTTTATTCTTTGTATTAGAGGTATGCAGTGTTGTATTTTAAAAGAGTGGTGTAAAATGCCAGGGTGTAAAATTGAGAGAAAAGAGAACGTTGTTTTTGAAGTGAAATTTTGCCAATGTCGTTTAGTTATAATAGTAGAAAAATATGTATTGTGTTTTTTCTGTAGAGAAGTTAAACCCAGATTTTAACGTTTAATTTCCAAGATGAGTTAAAAATTTTATAAAATTTTAGTTGCTGATTCTATATTGTTTTATTTAGTATAAAAGACGCTGCCGTCTGCATTAATACTGGTTTAATAGGTGATTTAATTTCATGAATAACAATTAAGAATAATGTTGGACTTATTATGAAATCTTAAGGGATTCTATTATCTAATGTTGTTGTTGAGCTTGTAAGGCCATTTATCCTAATTTCTGTTGATCGGTTATTAAAAAAATTGTTTACAAATGCTAGTATTTTACCTTTAATCACTTTTTAACTTTGGATTTTTAAAAATTCAGTGTCTCCAAGTTCTCTCAAAAGCTTGGCTTGTATCGAAAAATATTGCAACCAGTTTTTGATTGTTTGCAAAAGCTTCATTCATTGAAGTTTGTAAAGTATTATGGTTATATGACGTCGATCTGCCTCTTCAAAAGCCACTTTGATAAGGGAAAGTAGATTATTATTTTCCAAGTGCCATATTAGACGAAGTTAAAAAATTTTAGTCAAGATTTTGTAAAAATGATTTCTTCCAAACTTGTTAGTTTATATATTTTTATAGTTATTTTCTTGTAATAGTTTGCTGTATGGTGTAGATAAACTAGTTCAAACTGATGTTTTTAACATGACCAACTATTCTAGTTAACAAATATCTTTAGTAAATGTTAACTGTAATATGTCTGCTTTAAGAAATATTTTCTGACTCTATTTCTGTTTATTTACTAACACAGATAACTTAATTGTGCCAAAGTTGCGCCCATGGTTAACGTTTCACATTTAAATGAGACAAGACTGACAATTTCATTCAAACATAAAACACTTTCAGGATTTTCGAGACTTCTGAGTGCGAGATGGTATCTCTTCAACCGGCTCGGCCCTACGCAATACCCATTTTCATTAAGGGCTCTACTGCTGATA
Source organism: Diabrotica undecimpunctata (assembly GCF_040954645.1). Classification (NCBI taxonomy): domain Eukaryota; kingdom Metazoa; phylum Arthropoda; class Insecta; order Coleoptera; family Chrysomelidae; genus Diabrotica; species Diabrotica undecimpunctata. Next base: position 35,748,228 of record NC_092807.1, on the reverse strand, counting down.
GCTGAGGAAGGGCCTAAACTTAAGCTCTCCGACTCATCAAAAGAATATTGGAAGTGTTCGGATTGTACGAAGGTTTCTGTTGAAATTTTGTCGAGATAATGGAAAGTGTCCTTGTCGGTTGAATCTCGTAATTAGTTTTTGAGGCTACCAAAAAAATGTTTGCCTATAATTATTATAGATAAAAATTAAAAAAGTTTGGGAGAAATTAATATTTAGAGTGCATGTAGACAATAGCAACTAATTTCATTTAATTGCGCTTAGACGGCAGAAAACTTTTTATAAGTTATAAAAGAAACTCTTTATTTGACTTTAAAAAATATCTTTTTGTATATGTACCGATAATCTCCCAGCGGAATTATATAAAGAAGGTGGCCACGATATCATAATAGCCCTACAGCAGCTTATAAAAGAAATATGGATACAGAAGTCCCTTCCCAATGATTGAAATATTGGAATACTTTGCACCTTACACAAAACGAGTGATATCTTTCAATGCTCTAACTATCGAGGAATTACGCTCCTAAATGCAGCGTATAAAATATTCTCCAATATACTATGCCATCGTATGGCACCATATGCAGAGCGAATAATAGGACAATATCAGGCTGGTTTCAGAGGTGGTAAATCAACAATTCATCAGATTTCAACCCTAAGACAAATTCTAGAGAAAACACTGGAATACGGTGTAGACACGCACCACATATTTATAGACTACAAGGCAACGACTCTGTAATAGAAGAGAATTATTTAGAGCAATGATAGACCTAGGAGTACCAAATCAGTTGGTAAGTTTAACCAAACTAACCCTTGAAAAAGTTGAATGCAAAGTACGAATCCAGGGGAACTCTCTGAACCTTTTAAAACAAATAATGGGCTACGTCAGGGAGACCCACTCTCCTGTATACTATTCAATCTAGCTCTGGAAAAAGTAATACGTACGTCACAAATCACAACTACCGGTTCAATATATAACAAATCTGTGCAAATCTTAGCATATGCTGATGATATCAATATTGTTGGGAGAACGGAAAACGCAGCACGAGAGGCGTACGTAGCATTAAAGGAAGCGGCTACAAAAATGGGTTTAATAATAAACACCAACAAAACAAAATACATGAAAATAGGTACGCAACCACAAACACTACGGACACTTGTTACAGAAAATGACGTCATCGAAGCAGTTGACGAATTTGTATACCTGGGAACGCTCGTCAATACTGAAAATGACACTACCGCAGAGATAAACCGCAGAATTTGCACGGCTAATAGATGCTATTTTGGGCTTAATCTCCTTTTTAAACCTACAGTTATATCAAGAAATACAAAAGTAAAACTCTACAAAACAATAATACGCCCAGTTCTAACATATGGTCCAGAAACCTGGACTTAACAAAATGCAATGAAAACATGTTAGGATGTTTCGAAAGAAAAATACTATGGAGCGGTAAATGAAAAATGGTGTCTGGAGAAGACGATACAACTTCGAACTCTATAGGATATACCAGGAACCAGATATCGTAAAACACATAAAGATAGGACGTCTGAGGTGGGTAGGCCATGTAATGCGGATGGAGCAAACCGACCCAGCTAGAAAAACGCTCCTTGATAGACCTATTGGTCAAAGAAGAAGAGGAAGACCCAGAAGAAGATTCCTAGATAACATAGACCAAGACATGAGAAATATGGAAATACGTGCTTGGCGGAGGAAGGCGATGGATAGGGACGACTGGAGAAAAATTCTTGGGAGGCTAGGACCCACACAGGGTTGTAAAGCCAAAATGATGATGATGATATGTACCGATAAGACTTATACCCTTAATTAAATACTAATTTCACAGGAATCATGTATTTTATTTTCGGTTCATACATACACTTACTTGCTGCCATTTTGCTCGTACAACTTCTAAATATACTTACTGCATAAATATATATCTGGTGAGTGCAGATAATCTACTTTACAAACCGTCTTGCTATAAATAATGGTATAAGTAATACATTTTAAAATTGTATTATTATACTCCAATTGTCAGAGACGAAAATGCTGCTGAAACCTCTAAAAATTATACGAACAAGCTGAATTTTTCCAAGAATGTCATTTTTAAGACACCAAAAAAGACCCAAAAGTGTTTACCAATTTTACTCCCGGCTTTCCCTAATACCCCCTTCGTGGAGGGGGAAAACAAAAAAAAAATCGATTTACCAAGATCTGTACGTCATAGAAAAAAATGTTTCAATAAAAATTCAGATAGTTTTAAACAAAAATATTTTACTATTTAAATGGGAATAAGCCACAATTAAAGGTTAAAGTACGTTTATTGAAGTTCAATTTCCACTTCGGAAATCGTTCTCAAAATACAAACATTAGTAAATTAAACAAATTTTTGTTTTTATGTTACTTAGTGAAAAATTCTTCTAATATTTTAATTGTATCTGACTCATTTATATTGACAATTCAGACATACATTATACATTTTAAAGTAGACGACTTAAAAATGATATTACCAATATTGTTGAGTTGCGCTCCTGGGACGACTTTACTTATAAGATAGTTCATTCGTTTACATGACATCAACTTCAACTTGAGAATATCCATCAGAAAAGATCATAGCATGTAATTCGTCTTTAAAAAGACATAATAATAATAATATCTAGACATGGTAGGTATTTGGTCGTGCATTTAGTTTACCTTCAATAAACACCAAATTCTGATTTTATATGTTTGTTACTTAAAAAATATAAATGATGTATGCTCTATATGCTACTGACATACTAATAATGGTATTTTCCTTTAATAACTTCCTCTTTCAATATGGGTAACCAGATCCTACTACATTCTGCCAAGGAATTTCTGCCGAGGTCTCATATATAATAATATGATAATAATAATCAACAATACGCCAAGTATAGAGATCTAGAAATACAAATCAGGAGACAATGGAGAATGGAAAGTACGCAGACAGTAACTATTATTCTATCTACTACTGGTGTTATTCCCAAAAACCTCCTAGCGAACATCAAACAGCTGGGTCTAAATAAACATCTTTATAAGGCCATGCAGAAAGCTGTACTCCTCGCGACGTCCAGATGTGTACGAACATTTTTGGGAGATACTCCAGCAAACCAAGTTACCTAGGGCTCGATAACACGGAAAGTGTGAGCCGTATAGCTAAATCTAGAAAAAATCAACAATACCATACATAAAAGGATTTCAACAACATTCAAAACAACAAACACGTTAAGATCTATTTTGTCCAAAACCAAACCTACCAATGAACAAGAAATGACAAAAGAATTGCATTTATAAAATACCTTGTGAATGCGATCAGTTTTATTTAGATATAGACATAGATCTCAAATATGTAAACACGCATGGGATAATGAACATTTAATGGAATAGGTAAAAGAAATAATAAATTAGACTTACTCACAATCAATTTAATTTAACTATCCAGACGACCGGTTTCGCTTTCTACAATATGCAAAGCATCTTCAGGTCTCGATACAAATAATTACTATAATACTAATACTATTTACTATAATACATATAATTACTGTAATTTATATAATTTATATCATCTATCTTTGTTTATCTTTATTAGACAACACCCTAATATGGGTTTATTATTTCAGCATTTATTTAACTTTGTATCGAGACCTGAAGATGCTTTGCATATTGTAGAAAGCGAAACCGGTCGTCTGGATAGTTAAATTAAATTGATTGTGAGTAAGTCTAATTTATTATTTCTTTTACCTTTTGAAATGGACTCTCACAAGCAACACATTCATGATTTAATGGAATGACTCAAATATAGTCCTAAAAGAAACGGATAGTAAAAAGAGAAAAATCAAAGAAGCCGCTATTATTATGCTAAATGAGACCAATTGTGTCGCAAATTCCTCGGCAGAATGTAGTAGGATCTGGTTACAAATATTGAAAGATGAAGAGAATTGATGGAGCATAAATCATTTATGTTTTTTAAATAACAAACATATAAAATCAGAATTTGGTGTTTATTGAAGGTAAACTGAATGCACGACCAAATACTTACCATGTCGGGATAGTATTATGATGTTTTTTTTCCTGGTTTTTCCCTCATAATTTACGATGGAATCACTAACAGGAGAATTTTACTGTCATCATGGCATGTAGGTATTTGTCTTTTTAAAGACGAATTACATGCTATGATCTTTTCTGATGGATATTCTTAAGTTAAAGTTGATTTCATGTAATCGAATGAACTATCTTATAAGTAAAGTCGTCCCAGAAGCGCACCTCAACAATATTGGCAATATCATTTTAAAGTCGTCTACTTTAAAATGTATAATGTATGTCTGAATTGTCAATATAAATGAGTCAGATAAAATTAAATTATTAGAAGAATTTTTCACTAAGTAACAGAAAAACAAAAATTGTTTAATTTACTAATGTTTGTATTTTGAAAACGATTTCCGAAGTGGAAATTGAAACGTCAATAAACGTACTTTAACCTTTAATTGTGGCTTATTCCCATTTAAATAGTAATTACTTTAAAATGCCAAAAAAAAATAGCTTCAGAACAATATTAAAAATATATTTATGTAGAATGAACCGTTTTTTTAGAAGCAACGCTTGAAGCAATCGGCGATTTTGAATGTCATTTACGCGCGCAAAATCTATGTTCAATAAAATTTGTTTTAACTCGACGGTAAAAATTCATATCTTTTGATTTGAATGTCATATCGACAAAAATCAAGATGCGTTTCAAAGGTAGAGAGTGCAGCTTTCGTATACAACGTTTGTGTTTTGCTGCAAATAACTTAGTTTTTATCAATGCGATTTTTGCCATTTTTAATAATTCCCATGAGATCAATAGAACATATTCCTTTCATTGACCGACACCATGGCGTTTTAATTGCTAGAGCCTTATAGTCAAAACCTATAGCATAAAATTTTAGTTTTGAGTTTTAGCAACAAATGTGAAGCATTTGAAATATATTTAAGAAACGCTAAATTTCATTATTTAAATTAAACTTGATGAATTGCATGAACATGAATTAAACTTTCACATTACAAACAATCTAAAACGGTTAAAATTGCTATTTTCAACTGCTATTTTCAACTGCTATTTTCAATTACACCATATGTATGTTTTTTTAATCGGATATCTTAACGCCAAAAATAGATGTTGTAAAATTATTTTATTGGGTACATACTTTTATGTAACACTCAGTAACACCATGTGGTACAAAAAAATCAGAAGGAGCAAGAGGAAAACGGTTTTTGAATTCGTTGCATAGAAGCAACATTGCCAGTCAAGAAACACTATTTGGTAATAACTACACTAACAAAGATCTCAAAATATAGTTAATCATATGTAAAGAACTATTTAACTAAAAGACATTATATTGATTTAATAAAAAAACCTTAGGCCTGAGGCTAAAAAAGTATAAATATAGGTTCTATAATTCTATCAGTGAAATGATAAAAAAAAAACAATTTTTGTTCGTTGTAAAACAAAGCCACATGTTACGTTGTATAGCCAGTTTTACAGAATCTACATTCTCCTTTAGCGGTATAAACTGGCCAGTGACCTAACGCATCTGTTCTGGTAGAATCATCAGGTCTTACAGCAAGAGAATGGCGAATTAGATTATCTGTATTTTCCGTACTTGATGGACGGCCTCGCTTTACTTTGATCTTTTTAGTGTTGGAAAAAGACCTAGCTAGTTCACAAGAGGAATTCTTGAAGAAGTGGCCCAATAATCTTAATAATCTCTTATTGATGGCAGCTGTAAAATCAAAATGGAGAAAAAGTGTGTTATTTTGGAAGTTTTTGTGTTGATACTTATCCCAGTTTTTTGCGTACTGTATAGATTCGTCTGGTATACACTATTCTTTATAAGATTTAGTGAAAAAACCTCGTAAAATACTTAAGAGGCAATGCTACTTTTACTGCGTTATTGTCTATAGTTGGATTATCGAATAGAATGGTTTTTATGTCACTTTCAGACCAGTTATAATATATTGACTTTACTACTTTTTTTATTTTTCTTGGCGGTTCTTCATACTCCTCCGTGTCAGAAAAATTGGAGAGATTAGGGCCGACAGGAACAATACACGACATTTTTATCTCCATAATCTTCTTCCATAAAAGAAGGTAGTTGATATTTCATTTAAATTTTTCATAGTGAAATATTGTTGGCTGAGAGCTACTTGATTTTTATTTCACAAAATAATTTGATTACTTACCATATACAGCAAAAAATGGCACAGAATTACCAGCACCAACGACAGAGGTCTGTCGTACTCCCACTGTGGTCCTCATACAGTTACCCCTCGTAATAATAATGCAACTATCTGTGAAGTAGCTCCTGACCAAGTTCTACAGTTAGGAAGATATACCCAAGTCGCCCAGTGTTCTGACGATACTTTTCCAGCTAGGTAGCACTATTAAAAGCATTTCTTATTATCCATCTACTACATTTGAATATTTCCCTATTGATCGTGGTTATGGCATCTACCGCATACTTTCCTTTCCTGAACATATATTGTTGGTAGGATATGCCACCATTCTCCAATATTTCCCTCTCCAGCCTTTTCTTCACAAGAATCTCAAAGACCATGCTCAGGGTCTGTATTCCTCAGCCTCAGACTCCTCTAGTTTCTTTCCCCGTTTCTGAATTAGTATGAGATTTGCCATTTTCAGATCTTCTGGGGACCCTTGCCTGGAAAGACAGATAAACGAAGAGAAACATTATATATAAATAGAGAATTAAAGTACACTAGGTAATAAAACTGCACCCTTGTGAATACTAACCATAAATGTTTGGAATTGTTGCTAAGATACTAATTGCTTGCAGGTCTTAAATCCAGATATTTATTATAAATTATCTTATAAATTAAAATTTTGCTGCTTTGCTTGATCAAAATTTTAAAAAAGAGCTGCTTTGCTTGATTTTAATACGCAAGACTTTTGAATTTCCCATTGTTTTTAAACTGTTTTAATATTCAACCCTAATCAATACCTAATACTATATATCCAAATATTTTCGTATAACAATGCAAGGTTAATCTTTCCGCTACTCCCAAAAGCATAAAAAGGAAAGCATAAAATCATTTAATAATTTAAGGAAATGGTTGTTACTAATGGACTGCCGAAGTAAAAGCAGCAATAAATTTTTAACGAGACTCTACCTAACAAATTGATATTTAAAAATATATTTCAGCAGACATAAATTCGTAATGATTGCAGTTTCTCGATAATAAGGATAAAATGCTTTTAAACGATATATAATAAATATGATGGTTTTAAAAATTACTTAAAATAGGAAGTATTTAAATATTTTTAAGATATTTGATCACATTTACCTCATTTAAAATGACAAATTGTTAGTAAGATGCATTTTTGTCTTAGTCCTTTTATAGTCTTTTTCTTCTTACTTCTTTGTTTTTGGAAATGACTGTTTTATCATCGTACAGCAGGGTACAGCAGGTACCTACAAAGAAGACGTAAAAGAAAAATTTAATCTACTTAATTTATTTTAAAGCTAAATCTAAAAGCATTGTTACAAGGGTAAGTCCGAATATAAATAACAACTTTAGTTTATAAGGTAGTTATTATTTTTAGTATGTTTTTGATAAAGAGTTAAATTAACTCAAACGTCAAGCAAACCTTAAACAGCCAATCGATTATTGTCACACCCAATATACCTAAACAATTAATGCTCATATAATCACAAAAGCTCTATTTAATAATATATATATATATATATATATATATATATATATATATATATATTATATATATATATATATATAGATATATATATATATATATATATATATATATATATATATATTTATATATATATATATATATATATATATATATATATATATATATATATATATATACAATGGTATCGAAAACGGATTTCTAGCAATAGATTTATAAATTACTATTCGGAACATCCTACAAACTTAAAAATTAACTTAATTTTGGGACCAAAAAGTAAAGTAACCAAAATATCCCATCCAACATATAGAGAACATAGTAAAGAGACTAAAAAACATACTAATGGAAAATTCTTATCCCGTAGGCCTACTCAATAAATTAATTTTTAGTACTGCAATCTCTCCAGGCTCCATCACATTGATCGGCAATACCAACAATACAAAACAAATCACAGTAAAAACGGCAAACCAAGAAATAAACAATAGCCTGACAGTTAACACTTTAATACCAACAACACCACAAACCTTTGGATCCTTACCTTATACTTTATTCTTAACACCAAAACTTCTCAAATTATTTAAAGGATTGGAAAACATAAATATTGCCACTAGAAATGTTAAGACCATAGCACATTTATACACTAAAACTAAAGATCCTCTAACAACCAAGGAAAGTTCTAAAGTAGTGTATCAAATAACTTGCTCAGATTGTTATAAGGTTTATATAGGAAAAACTTCTCGTTCATTACACAGCAGAATCATTTCTCACAAAAGTGAGGTATAAACAAACAAATCACAAGCTTTTGCATTAGCCGACCACTCCATCAATCTAAATCACACATTTATTTTCACAAGCTTTCATTTTAAAGAGGCAGAAAAATGAACAAAAGCGGTTATTTTTAGAAATGACATATAGAGAAAAATTAAAAATGTGGAAATAGAAAATTAGATATTGAAAAATCACACCATTAAAAAATTCATATATCCTTAAGCTAAACTGACTGGACAAATTTATTTTGTATCGGCAATCAAATTAATAATAATAAAATCTATTTTACTTATATTTCATATATATATATATATATATATATATATATATATATATATATATATATATATATACGTATTAATCAAGCTAACATGACAATTACATATATAATGACAATATAGATATCTTAAGAAAAAAATTAAAAAAAAATTTAATATGTAATGGTGCGTTCTGTAAAGTACAACATATTCTGTAATCTCACGAGTAGTAAGTAAGAGACAATTAGTAACTATATAATTTTTATATTTATTTGTTAACAGAGGTCTTGTTAACTGAACCCAAAAAAATACTTGTTTGGGAGGGAGCATTATGCCTCTAATCAAAGATTATAGAAAAAATCTCTACGCTGTTTGTGTTTGGTTTTGTTCAATATTGCGTATACTACACTAAGAACAGTTTCCTATAATATACTCCCGAACTTGTTACGCACGTTTTGCCTCCCCTCCTATTGTTGTCCCTCTGTGCTTTCCTCATTTACTCGAAGAACTTCATAATGAGGTGTAACGTGATTAGCGGCGACGTCACTCGGAACAATTGCCAGTCGACAAGAGAGAGGAGACTCCCTCTCCTTCGTTATAGTCTAAGTCATCGTTGAAGGAATAGTTGGCTGCGGCCTTCTATCCGGAGGAAACTTTTCAATCGGAAGTAAATTATAATGAAGTAACTTCAAAGTCCTTCAAGACGAAGGCATGCAGAAACACAGAAGCTAGCTAATGAAATATCAGAAACATGGACGAAGTTGGGGGTAAAAAGGGTCTCAAATAAACTAGAAATATGTTAAAAAATAAATTATATATATATATATATATATATATATATATATATATATATATATATATATATATATATATATATACAAATATCTATATCTAGACAGTAAATTAATATTTTCCCAATGTGTTACTTTCCACCTACTTTTACAAGTAGATAATATTATTATATTATAATTATAATTATAATAATATATAAAAAATTTTCATTAACTTGATAGAATCAAAAATCGTTTAAAATTATACCATCTTCATCTATCTCTTTTATTATAGGCTAAAATGTATCGATCTCTCAGATCTTCGTCCTTTCCGCTTCTCAAATTTCGTCATGGCCTTTCGTGTTTTTCTCTGGTTTCCATCACATAATTTGTTTTTCTCCTGCATCATGAAATCTTTGTACATGGCCAAACCAAAATAACTATTTGCATTTTATGTCATCAGTTATTATATGTCTTACTTCCATGATCTATCTGATTCTTGTATTTATCAGTCTCTTCATGTTATGCTTCATGGAGTTATACTTCTGTGCTACATGTGATTGTACTTTTATGATGGTGTTATTAATTCTGGTTTTTCCTTTTTTTGCTTATATTTTTATACCATGTTGTTTACTCCATTCAATAGTTCTATGATTTTACTCCCTTGAATATTTCTTTCTTCCTCTCTCTCTTCGTCTCTCGCTTCCTCTTTCTCCTTAGCAGCTTCATCTATTATTCTATTATATTAAAGTTTCATTTCGAGATATTTATATTGTTTACAGTTTTATATTTTCATTCCATTATCTAGTATAAGGTTTCTTATATGCTCTGTTTTTATTAACATGCTTCTAATACCCATTTTTTGTATTTTCCGTAAATGTCTTGTCATACTTAATATTACCTGCTTGTTTACAATAGTAAGTATATTCTACAAGGTACATCTATTAAGTGGGAGCCTTATATTCTTGTATTTCTTTACTTTCATTGTTCCAACATGTGTTCTAAAGTTGATTTAAACAGTAAGGGGAATAAGTAGCAAGTTTTTTTAAGACCTTTTATTGTTCTGAATTTGTTTGTTTTTATGGTTACGTCATGGAATATTGTTTTAACCGTTATTTATGTTGGTATTTATAGCTTTCTATAGATCTGTAAAAAAAGATGTATTTCTTCATCATAGGCTAATTTCTTATCTGTAACCTGGGTCAGTGAGAAAATTGGTCTACTTTTGATCTTTTTCGTCTACTTTTCTGCCTTTTTATCTTTGTACTTATTTTTATTATAGATTTTGCGATTTGTTTATGTACTTTAATTAATGTATGGATAGCAGATATGCTGGAAACACAGTCAAGAAAGTTCGGATACGCCGATGACTGGGCCCTCGCTACACGATGCAGAATACTAGAAACGTCTGAAGAAGTTCTGACGGCAGACTTATATACATTGGGCAAATATTTTCGCAAGTGGCGACTTCAACCAAATGCATCCAAAACAGAAGTTAGTTGCTTTCACCTGAACAATAAACTTGCTGGAAAGGAACTCAACATACGGTTTGAAAATACCACACTTTCCCACAACAAAACACCGAAGTACCTGGGCGTAACACTAGACAGAACGCTATCATTTAAAGAGCATTTAACAAAAACTGCCCAAAAGTTAAGTACAAGAAATAACATTATACAGAAGCTCTGCGGTACCACCTGGGGAGCATCGGTTTCCACTCTCCGCTCTACTGCCTTAGCCCTTGTTTTCTCGACCGCTGAATATTGTGCTCCAGTCTGGCTACATAGTCCACACGTAAAAAAGGTCGACAATCAGCTGCACAGCACTATGAGGATGATAGCTGGTACAATTAAATCAACTCTCACCCAATGGCTTCCAGTATTAAGTCACATCCCACCTCCACATTTACGACGAGTCGACGCACTTACACGTGAATACAAAAAGATCATGAACAATATAAACCTGCCGATCCACCAAGATACCGAGGATGCACGAAATACCCGTCTCCGCTCTAGAAAACCACCAATGAAAACGGCAAGAATGATACATGAGGAGTTCAACATCACGAATGCATGGTCCCAAGAATGGAACGAATGGCAAAATAACGTGCCCTGCATTACCCACAAGCCACCAGGTTTTGATCTTCCACGCAAAACATGGTCCACTCTAAATAGGATCCGAACCAGACATGGCAGATGTGCATACATGCTACATAAATGGGGAAAGAACCCGTCTCCTCAATGTGACTGTGGGGAGAACCAAACCATCGACCACATTATTCAAGAGTGTCCCTCAAGATCCTACAATGGTAGCCCTGAAGACTTCCTGTTTGCAACTTCAGAGTCAATTGATTATATAAATACACTTGATGTTTGTTTGTAACTATTTAAAGTTTGTCAAATACCTATATTACTAGTGTTTGTGTATTTGTTCTAAATGTGTTGTAATTGCCATACGATAAATAAATAATAAATAAATGTATGGATCATTGCGATACCTGGATAGTTTTAAAATCTATTTTTTTTCTTTTTTAAATATAGCTGAGAGGTAGCTTTCTTTTTATGCATTGTTTTGTGTGTTTTCTTCTTTAAACTTTTTTTGCTGCTCCATTACTAGATCTTTAAAATAATCTTTTCGTCCCCTAAATAAAGCTGTCGATAAAATATACACTGATGGCCAAAAAATGTAACCTCTAGAAGTACAAATATTTTCGCGAGAAAGATTATATTTAAAATGGATTTTAAGTAGGGATGTAAAACCGGTTGCAGTACTTTACTTACTACTAGACACTTATAATCTAGCTATCAGAGTGCCGGTAATACGAACTAGAGGTAATTTGCTTCCCAAACGTATAGCACCGGTACCATAATGCTTGGTTGTCTTGATGTATGACGTTCAACAGCCAATTCTATATTTTGTTTTTCACCCAGAAAACGTATTACCCTTACACTTTCATTAAAACTTCCCAAGCGGAATTTAGATTTATCACTAAAACAAAGCAAATTCCATTGGGTATTCCAGTTCTGGTTCACTGAGCTCTGTGCCATTCTAAGCGTGGTATCAAAGAAAACACCAAAAGTGGATGGTAACATCTCAATCCCATTCCAAGTAATCATTGATTAACTTTTTTTCTTGAGACCTCCCTTTCTGTACCTGCAACTGAATCATCTCTTACTTGATGTACACTATCCCGTCTATTTCTGTCTCCGTTCTATTTGTTCCGTCTCCAATATTCTAGAACGTCCAGATCCTCCTTGACGCCTCATCATTGAACCACCTTCTCCACACTCTTAACACCGTTGATGGTTTAGCTATAACTTTCTTGGAATTTTCTGTAACGGACCCTTTCATGCCTACAATGCGTCCTTTTTTGAAGTCACTCTAAATAACGAAATTGCCATCATTGCAAACTATTTGCATTTAAAAATTTTCAGGTTAATGAAATCAATCCATTATTACTAAAAATACAAATAAACTAAAGAAAAATACACATAAACAAACGCTTTTATTATTTTTGACGTGACAACGTCTTAAATTAGGTTGTGGCTCGGAGTCCCTCATGAAAAAGTGTAACGCCCGCTCACGTCTGTTACGATGAGTCACCGAACGAGAGAGAGGCCCGCCAGACCGGCGAATGCCTTGCGTCTCTCTCCCACTCAAACATGATCGGTCCGCTGGTGCGATGCTATTTCTCCTATCATCGTCCTATCCTCAACAAAATCACTCAAATAGAAATTAGTTAAGTTTAAGTTTACATGTACAATGTTTTAGTAGACAAAATATATTTCTATAGTTAAAATTTGTGCAATTCTTATTTTCATTCAATTTCTTGTTCCTATTGTGCAATTTAATAATATTCATATCAATAAATATTCTACCGAGAAAAAGACGTTATCAAGTAAAATCTTCGCCCGTAAAACCGACTTTACAGGCAACCGATTTTTTTTTTGTGTATAATAGGGCTTTCCCGATTTTTGAATAAATAAACTTCTTCTTCAGCTTCGGTATAGTCCTTGTCCGCCAACACAGTTCTGGATCATTAGTGTGATAATCAGTTATTTAAAATCATTAATTCATGTCAGTTTCATTATTGTTTTATATTATCAACTTGGTAGTAATAGACGAAATGAATAAAAAGGCGGTACCACTAGTATCATCCCACAAGGAGCACTGTACTATTATTTTATTCGTTAGTTAAAGAAGGCATGACTGGTTTGTTACTAATTGATTTTTAAGTACATCCTTATCTTTAGATTTGATTTGACACAATTTGTAAAAAGCTACAACATTGTGATTCACCAAGATTTTATTGGAAGTGAGAATTTTGAAGGTTTGGCCTGTACGTTTTTTGTTGTTTGTAGTAGTTGAATTTATAAAGTAATAAATTCTTAGACAGGAATAACGCTTTATTTTTAATTTTTACTATTACTTGTCATTTTTAGTTTAAATTTGTTGGGTATGGATAAGAATAACTAAAAGTGTACCTACATGTTATATCTCTTCACACAACGACCAATCGATTTTAGCAACATGTGTAATACACTGGGGTGCAAATTAACCGGACACTCATATTTTTTTTTGTTGTTTTGTTGGTGTTTAGATCAAAATTTGTTTAATTTGTTTGAATTTTATTTTATGCCTTATTAGCGATAACGTTTTTTGTGCGAACAACAACACATTTACACATACGTTTTGTTATTAATGTGATATAGTGGCTTAGTAATAATTTAAGTTTATTGTGGTACTGTACCTGATTATAAGTTCGGCTGTAGGTACTTTTAGAAGAAGTAGCACAAGCTGTTGCTTTACAGGGTGATGGGCGGAGCATTCGTTACATCGCAAATGCTTTAGGAATTTCTCTTTAGGAATTAGGAATGAGTTTTAAACCATGAATGATTTGGAACAAGCAATTCATGACGAATTTTTATTAATTCTGCCAAATTCTGCCGAGGAATTATTATTAATTATGCCGAATGTAGTAGGATCTGGTTACCCATATTGAAAGAGGAAGTTATTAAAAGGAAAATACCAGTATTGGTAAGTCAGTAACATATAGAGGATACATCATTAAATAACAAACATATAAAATCGGAATTTGGTGTTTATTGAAGGTAAACTAAATACACGATCAAATACTTACCATATCGGGATAGTATTATGAGGTTTTTTTTGTTTTTATGTAAAAACAAACTTCGGTTAAAAAAATATCGAGTTAAAAACGTTACCTACTGCATATATATTTTTAGATAAGACTTACAAAGAAATTCTTTTGATCCAAATAAATAACCGGATACAAAGTGTTTTGCCCTCTTGAATTTTTTTTTGGCCCTCGATAAGTATATTTTGTTATTATGTGGATATTTTTTAGAATTTTCCAGCTGTTAGTACTTCTTTTTCTCTTAAGTAGTTGTATATGTTGATGTGGTTCCTTAAACTGTTCTGTGTTAAATTTCTTTTAACAGAAATATTTTCACATTTCTTCTGTTTATCTTCTATATAATTTTCAATATTTTCACCTCTATAGGGATTTCTATTTTTTGACTGTTTTCTTGTTGTCCTAAAAATTATCGTGCAGCTAATTGTATACTTTCTTCAATATAATAATAGTGTGATTTCACGCTATCAAAAGTATGTTTATGCTGTAGTTTCTTCAATGATTGTCTATTATACAACCAATCATTAATTCTCTACCAAACTAAGTTTTTTCTGTTTCTAGTTTTTCTTATTCTCCGTCACATGTCAAGACCCTAACTTATTTTCTGTACGAACATATATTTTAGCTCTAAGTATGTTTTAGCTCTAATTAGATATGCCGGACCGCCACGACAAGCATTCTTAGACAGAAATAAGCTAAGTCTCTGAGGCCACTAATTCTGATGTCATTTGTAGTGTGATCAGAAATACTGCTCGAGAGTCACATTAGGTATTTCATATTGGGTGAGAGCCCGACATATAGGGAAAGTATGCGTATTTAGGAAGATTCTGTACAAAGACGGCATTGATCCATTTTGTACAGAGGGCAGAGAACGTCCTGAAAAACCAAGAGGTGATTCTGGGTGCATTTGTAGACACAGATTGAGTATTTGACAACACCCGATACAAAATAAATACAAGGAAAATCTAAACAGAAAAGGCAGAACAAGCTGCAGATAGATAGATTGTATGCTGAAGAACAATGTAATATAAGCAATGTTACTGGAAAATTCAGTGTCCACACAAGTAGCCAGAAGCTTTTCGCAGCTGTGGTGTCGCGTCCATTCTTTTCTCGCCATCGCTACACCGGCGCCGATCTTAGATGTTGTCCTCGTTACATGCCAGTTAACACATTTAAAAAAATGTTAGGTGGGCTTTTTTCTGAATTGATAATAATTTATGGATTATACCAATCAATTGCTAATTTTATTCACAACCAGATATTCTATTTTTTGATTATTATTTTAATTAATTAACTAGCTAATTTTTAATACTTCATACAGTAAACATGGTAATAAACAAACAAATATATTAATAATTCGCAATATAACTTAAGTGAACAAACTTCGGTTGCCATCAAGTTAGTGTTAGTAACTGATTTAGAAAGATCACACAAAATTGGGATACCCTTTATAAATCTTTATATCCTAAAAACATTTTAAGCATTACAAAATAATCCTCTTTATTATCGTAAAATAAAAAAAACTGCTTTTTGAGATATAACATACTTTCATTAATGTTGACACATATTTTTAAAAAGGCCGATTTTAGTAATATGTATTCGCATACATACACGCTGCTGTCAATATGCAATTACAGTTTTTACGTCTAGAAAGAGATGCAAAGATTAACAAAGTTGCTGTAAATTTTATATTGCGTAATAATACCTCTCCCAATATTATATCCAAACTTGCGTTATTTCTTAAATCCCCTTTATTCTCTGCCACTGCTCCCAGCAGTTAGTATTACAATCGATAAAGATGAAGGAGTGGAAGCGATGTGATGCAAAGACGGTTATGTGCATATGAGAAGCCTGATCATGCATACATTGAAGAGACCAATTTAAGATTATTTCCTAGAAATAGTTTTCAAAACAAGAGCAGTTATCTAACTTTGAAAATTAAAGAGATTTTATGGTTAGTGTATGCTTTGGTACATCTTGATACTCGATATCGCTTTATCATGTACTCCATCAAGGAGCAATAATTAGATTTTCCAATATCGGTAGTACATCACCTAAAATTAATTAAACTTTAAGGTTTTCTCTTAATAATAGTTAACTGTTAGCAAATTTAATCAAAATCTAAATCCCACTTTGGAGTTCTCCTTAAATTATGTATTACTTATAATAATTTTGTACCGGTTCATTTCAGAAACAAGAAGAAGCCTCATACTCGTTTTAACGTGTTTTCATAAAGTTTTACGATATATTATATTACCATACGAAGTATGGTTATAGAGTATATCTTACAATTGCTACTTTATTTTAATTTAAAAATCTAGGAAGATCATAATAAAATATTATTCGTCATCGAAGTTTCATTTTATAAAATGGTAAATAAAAATAAATTGGCTTAACAGCCAATAGCTCACTCTACTGTACAGCATAAGAAATACGAAAGTAAATTGCTCTTCCTCTTTTGCTGCCTTCCTATTGTGTAGAACCATTTCTTCGGGTTTTTTAACCATGATATTCTTCTTCTCTCAATTCCTCGCTTTCCGAATACTTTGTTTTGAAGGATTATTTTCAGTAATCTGTATTTAGTGTCGTTTCTTATTATGTGTCCAAGATATTCTAACTTTCTCCTTTTAATCGTATACATCACTTTTCTATCTTTACCCATTCTTCGTAGTACAGTCTCCTGTGTTATCATATCCTTCCATGATATCCTTAGGATTCTTCTGTATAGCCACATCTCGAAGCCTTCAAGTTTTTTCCTGAAAAAGTAAACATACTGGCCAAGGAAGCATTAGATTCTGATAAATTTAGTAAATTATTCATTAATTCCGGAATACCTTTATATTATTTAAAAAAATATAATTAGGCAGGAATGGATGGATAAATATGATTATTCCACCAAGGGACTTTTTTATAAAGGTATTCAGCCGAAAATTCCTACCAAATCATGGTTCTGTAATTTTATTACAAAAAAAGATGCAATCCGAATTATCTGTAGAATTTTATTAAATCATTCCCTAGCACCATCTCATTTATTTAAATTAAAAATTTTAAATTACCCACACTGCGAGTGTGGAGAATATGGTGCACTAGAACACATATATATATATATATATATATATATATATATATATATATATATATATATATATATATATATATATATATATATATATATATATATATATATATATATATATATATATATTTATATAAGGTGTCGGGTGTGATGTCTTTAGTTAGTTGCATGTATAATTTTTCTCCATTGCTACTTATTCTTTGCTTGTTCTTTGCTGATTCCTCGTGTCTCTAGGATTGAGGTTACATTATCATCCCATGTCTTCATTGGCCTGCCCCTTGGTCTCTTGGTTTGTCTTCTGGCTTCCCATACTTTTTTAACTGGTCTTTCTTGATTCATTCTAACCATGTGTCCATACCATCTCAGTTGGGCCTCTTCAATTTTCTTAATAATTGGTTGGACCTTAAGATCTCTGACTGCCTCATTTCTAATCCTGTCTAACCTGGTTATACCCATTATTCTTCTAAGAAACTTCATTTCTATGCTCTGTATTTTAGATTTTAATTTATCGGTAAGCGTCCAACTTTCACTACCAAAGGGTAAAATCGGCACAAACACCGTCTTGTATATGGTCACTTTGGCATTTTGGGATACTTTTTTTTTTGACAAAAATGTACTTTTAATTGCGTGGTACATCCGAGAAGCACTTTCTATTCTGGAACTTATTTCAGTTTCTTCAGTTCCTCTGTTCTCTATTTGTACTCTCAAGTATTTGTAAGTATCGACTTGTTCAAGTGTATTTCCGTTAAGTGTTATCTTCGTTTGTTTTCTATTTTTTTCACATATCATTACTTTCGTCTTCTCATTATTGATCCTCAAATTTCGTTTAATTAGTGCAGCGTTCCATACTTGTAAATTTTGATTGAGTGCTTCTTCATTTATCCCAAATATCACTAGATCATCTGCGTATGTACACTCTGAGATCCACACTGCATCTAGATTTCTATGTCCGGCATATATTTTCAATGTTTCTGCTCTAGTTTCTTTAATTATGTCATCCAAAACAATGTTAAACAGTATGCGGCCTAGGACTCCTCCTTGACGTAGACCCTCATTTACTATGAACTCTTCGGATTCCATATTATCGGTTCTAATTCTGTTCTTTGTATGTCTATATACTCATGATGGCTTGCCTGAGTTTTTTTCACACCTTTCTTTTTTAAACATATGTCAATCACCTTCCCTGGAGTACTATCAAATGCCTTTTCTAAGTCTATAAAGGCTTGGTATAGCTCAGTGCTTGAGTTTCGTGCGTTTTGTATTAGTTTCTTGATAGTAAAAATGTAATCTTGGATCCTTCTGCCTTTTCTAAATCCACTCTGTGATTGTTCCATTTTAGAATCAACTTCTTGTAAAAGACGTTTTTCTAGTATTCTCTTATATACTTTGGATGGGATGCTCAGTAGTGTTATTCCTCTGTAGTTACTACATTCGCGTCTGTATCCCTTTTTGAAAATTGGTAGAATAACTCCCACTTCCCAATCTTTTGGTATTTGGCTCTCACTCCATGCCCTATTACATACTTTTGTTAGCAGTTCAATGCCCTTGTCGCCCATGTTTTTAAGCATTTCTGCTGTGATTTAATCAAATCCAGCCGTCTTACCTTTCTTAAGCTTTTGTATCATTTCTTTTGTTTCTGCTATAGTTATTTCATCTTGAATTTGGTCTTCTTGCTCTACCTCTTCTGATTCTTCTGTGATAATGTCTACATCGTTTTGGATATTCAGTAGATCCTCGAAATATTGCTTCCGTATATCTAGGATGTGGTCGTTGTCATGCAATAAGTGTCCCTCTTTGTCCCTTATTTGCTTTGGTGTTTGTGGAGCCTTTTCGGTTCTTAAATTCTTCAGGGTTTTAAAGAATAACTTTTTGTTAGAGTGGTAGTCTTCTTCCATCTTGTTTCCGAATTCTTCCCAACTTTTGCGTTTCGCTGCTAGTACCATATCTTTGACTTTGATTCTTTGCAGTTTATATATTTGGTAGTTGTCTGCAGTTCCGTTCCTTAAATAATTTTTCCAAACTATCTTCTTGGACTTCACTTTTGCTTTTATTTCATTGTTCTAACAGTTTTTATACTTTTTGCTTCTGTTATTTCTTGTTATTCCGCATGCTTGTTTACCACCGTTTAGGAGTGCTTCTTTCAGTATTTGCCAATTTTGGTCTAAGTCACGGTCATGTTCAGCATGCTCTGTTAAGTAGTTTTTAACGTAGTTTTCAAACTTGTTTGCTGTCTCCTTGTCCGCTAGCTTATGTGACCTGATTACTTCTATAGTGGGTTTGTCATGGGCTTTACTTGTTTTCTTTGTCTCTTTCGTTATTGATTCTTGTCGCACTCCTAAGCTGGTTCTGGCTACAACTAGATAGTGGTCACTGTATATTTCAGCTCCTCGTTTTACTTTTACGTCTTTAATGCATTTCTTCGATGATCTATTTACTAACACATAGTCTATGATGGATCTTTCGCCTCTACTTTTTACTTCTCTTGTATATTTATGTACATATTTGTATTTAAAAAATGTGTTAAAAAAATATTATTAAATTATTCTGCATACATCAATAATACGTTCCCCATTGTCATTTTTTATTTCTTTTCCATATGGTCCTAATACATCTTGGGTATGTTCATCTCTTACGCCCACTCAACCATTTAACACATAACACACTAACTAGAACATATGGTATTAAATTGTAGTAAAAACAGAATAAAGACTAATATTTTTATGGAAGCTATTATGAAAATAAAAATTTTAGTAAAACCCATCAACCTTTATGGGTTAATAGTTTCTAACAATTTAGAAGTTTATTAGTTGCTATATCAAGACATAAGCAGTCTAAAAATAAGAATATAAAACAATAGTTTGTAAAGACCAATGTATACCAAAACTTGTACATAAATAAAAAAAAAATAAATAAATAAATAAATAAAAAAATTAATAAATAAAAAAAACACTGCTTGCAAAACTGGATAATACTGGAAAAACATAACCACTGGATGCATGAATGGAGACGAGACTGGATACTATTAGAAAATTGTATAAAAAATTGTATAAAATTGTATAAAAAATATGATTTTTGTAAGTTCACCAATTGTATATTGTAGAATTTTTTACCATAGTTATATTGTTTTTAAAATATTAATAATGTAAAGTTCAAATATTAATAGATTTTATGTTAATTATGATCTTAAGAATCAAAGTCAAACATGATTAGGCGAATGAAACCATAGGTTTCGCAACAAATATCCCAACCACACACACAAAAATTTTTCTCTTGCGAAAACTACTTTTAGCAATTTATGTTTGTAAATCAATAAAATGTAATGAGATATTAAAAAAAATTAGTGTGTTTAAGTCAGTAGCAACCAATTTGCTAGTTATCAAAGTTTGTACAGCACTGCATTATTAACATGTATCCTTAAAGGGAAAACTTTTGTATAACTTAAGACTTTATCAAACAATGTTATCGAACGGCTTACTGTTGCCCTTTGTGAAATAATTGAAGCAAAAACTTTTAAAGCGGCTTTAAAACGCGAAAATATTTTTAAGCATTATGGCTTCATCAATTGTAGAAAAAAGAACATAAACATTAAATATAAGTAAACCTAGGTAAAAAGTATCTTCAAAAAATATAAAAACAACTGCTCAGGATTAAACTTTTAAGAAATCCATATCAAGCCTAAAAGCCTAACTATTGTTAATTTTATGTTTATTTTAAAGTATCAAAACTACTCAACTCAACCGAGTGTAATCTTCAATAAGTCTTAGTTTTGTTGTTTTCCAGTACATAGAAGAATTCTTCTTGAATTTAAATAATTGAATATATAAATATAGATATATATATATATATATAGATATAAATATATGTATATATATATATATATATATATATATATATAAACGTAAACGAAAATTGTCAAAAGACAACAAACTTGAATAAAAAAAAAAAAGAAAACTTTACCGGTAAATAGTTTTCTCTCGAATGATATTCGACAAGACTATTTCACGAGATAATTAATGCACCATATCAACGAAACACAATCTTTATTTATTTGTTAACAATATTAAATATGCAATTATTATAAGCTATAGTAGTTTGCCCATTTTTTTCTAGCAAAGCATGATTTTGCATGTATTATTGACTTGTAGCATTTGGGAACTCGTAGGTCCAGCTTTATTTGTTGTTCTGAGATTTTCGATCAACTTCGGTGGTGACTGGAATCCAGCTGCAGATATGGTTTCAAAGAGCTTTCATTTGAGTGACCCATTAATTAAATTCATTCCTGTTTAGAAACGCCTTGCTTGAAGAAGGCTGACACAGATGAAGATCGATGAGAATGGTTTGTTATTTTATGTTTTTTTGTGTTTATTTCAATTTTTTCAGCTGACATTTTTGTCCACTTACATACGGTGTACATTCCAAGTGAACAGTTTTTGAACCAAGACCCATCCTTCCAGTTGGGGTGAACGATAAGAAAGAGTCTATCTGATAAAATCTTTGGTCTCCTTTTTTCTATTAATTTCAAAAATAATCTAACTGGGCATGAATTTTGGT
This sequence comes from Diabrotica undecimpunctata, assembly GCF_040954645.1. Taxonomy (NCBI): domain Eukaryota; kingdom Metazoa; phylum Arthropoda; class Insecta; order Coleoptera; family Chrysomelidae; genus Diabrotica; species Diabrotica undecimpunctata. The sequence goes on along the minus strand of NC_092807.1, from coordinate 35,725,936 downwards.
TTGGTGAATTTCTTACCAACCATTTGCTGCTTACCAAACTTTTCGAACCGCCTTAATTTGTTTTGGAAACAATGTTTCTTCTTCTTCTTCCTCTTTATAATCAATAAATTCTGCTTGTTCATTGGCGGATTAATACCTCTATGGAAGGTTGTCACTCCATCTTTTGCGCGGTCGTCCGATACTTCTTCTGCCGATTGGTGACTTATCTCTTGCTATTTTGACGATACAGGTCTCGTCCATCCTGCTTATGTGGTTATTTCATTCTTTTTTTTCTATTTTGTCCATTCATTTATACAGTGTACGTTACATTTGTTTCTAATGTCGTTACTTCGACTACTACGTTACGTCGACTTCTCTTTCGATCTCTCAGCGTATATTCTGTAATTCCTCTCAGTACTCTCAACTCTGCCGTTTCCAGTAGCCTTTGCGTTGTGGCTGTGTTGGGTCTTGTTTCTGAGGCGTATGCCATTATTGGTCTTACACTGGCTTTATAAATTCTTAACTTCATCTCAGTGTTAATGTGTCTGTTTCGCCATATAGTGTTATTGGCATCCTGCCAGTCTATTTGCTTTTTGTTCTTGATTTCTCACTTCTTTTTCTTCCTCTTCTGGCAGTTTTGTTGGGTATATCGAGTAGCTTGAGAGAACTGTTACTGGTCCCAAGCCCGGATAAAGTAGGAGGGGGTACAGCCAGGTTAGCACCCTACTGATAGACTTTAAAACCATACAGCTCATAGAAACAGGATTATGCCTCGGAAAAAAATGCTGTTGTATTTAATTCGGTCCCATAAATTCTCCCATAATATCAAGTTCCTTCTGGAAAAAGTGAATCTTGCAGTTTACGGCCTCTTTGCCTCTCCAATCAAGTTTAAATGAGCAAAGGTAAAAAAACTTCTTTTGTGCTCCATCGGGGGTTTTCTTGTCGTAGCTTTGGATGATTTTTAATAGTTTTTCGATGGATAATGCTTTTGAACTGAGTTTTCTCTTTTCTTGTACACTTTGAAGCTGCCTCCGCTTGGTATCTCCGGCCAATCTTGCACATTTGAAAGATATATCTGTGAAAGTGTCGATTTTTATGCCGTACTCCGTCAAATATTTTTCTTGTAACATTTTTGCTGTACTATTCCACATTGACTTTCCAGATGACTCTTTATAGTCTTCGTCATTGCCTTTTTTAATGTTAAAGGCATAATTCTCGAGAATTTTTGCTAGTTCCATTATGGTAGTACATCTTTTGAGCGTAAAATTTCTCACCCGTAGGAACTTCGAAAATTTGTTCCAAATAGAACTTCTGGACCTCTAGGTGTTCAATCAGACATTTTTCGAAACCAATTTTTTTTATTTTTTCACGAGGCTGTCAGCCAAATCTTGATTTTTGTTCTGGATTTATTATATCTGTCCAAAATTGATTACGCCGTAATGACGACTGACAACAATAGAATTACCAGACACCGTTGTGATGGATCTGTCATAATTTTGTCATTAAGAAATCACGGGCAGTAAGGAGTTTTGTCAGTAGGAAACGTGGCGTTGTTAAGACGTTTTATCAGTTAAAAATAGTCTAGTGAAATAGTCGGCGAAACAACCAATATAGCGATATGTCCCTGGACAGCGACTACTCGTATTTCTTAAACATTTATACCGCCACTTTGTTCGATGGGCGACAGAAATATGGAGGCAACATTAACACCTTATTCTAATATCCAGTGACCTAGAAAATAGCAGACATATGCAAATGTTCCAGAATAAGAAACAAATTTTGTTTACCTTAAAGTAGGTTACTTGATCGATCTTTAAAATTTTATGCGCCAATGAGCAGCAATAATTCAAATTCACATAACGTATTCGTATATGTTAGGTCGAAAATGTAAAATTACTTTTGCATGGTATATTCTAGCCGATTCGGTTCAAGAACCTTGAAGTTAATGTAAAGAAAACACCAAACTGCACAAAATCAATACTAACGTTTAGATCTGGACCACTATGTTTCTTCCACTTTAATCAGAACGACGTAAACGAACGACCAACCAACTTTGCCGTTATCGTGCCGAATGAAATGGACTAATCAAGCTTGCAATTAGATCCCTATCATTAACATAATTGTCTTAGAACTGCCGGTAGTTTGGATGCAGCAAATGGTGGTTAATTCAAATTAAAGTGATGGATAGGATCTAATGTAAAATATAATAGTTGCAGATTGGAATAGAACATAGAACATTCGGAATTAAAATGCATATATGTACGTATAAAGGAACATTTGTATTCTATTATTATTAATTAGGTAAGCTAAAAAGTCCTCGACTTTTCAAACTGTTTTTTAATAACAAATTTAATAAAATCTTGAGATCTTTTTAATATACTTTAAAAACAAAGCCTCAAATAATCGAATGCGAAATATAAAATACCTTCAAAGTGACTACGTGGGCAACTACAGTTGTTTAAATAATCGCTGTTCGGTATAAACAAATTGAAAAACTTTCAAGCTATTTGGTCGATCAATTTGAAATTTATCACACCTTAATAACTCATTAACTGCCACAATTGTTAATGTTAGTTATATTACATGTCATTATGCAAGAAACAAAAGTTATTAATATTTGTGAGTCGGTCAGATAGCCAAGCGGGTCAGGCGGTCGACTCTCATTCGCTTCACTGTCGAATGGTTAAGTGGATGAGCGTTCAAACCCTGGCCCGGTGTACAGAAAAATAAAATAGGCTAACGCAGCAGTTTAAAATTCTAGAACGAATCTGAGGCTTAGACTAGAATATGTTAGTGTCTGATTTAACTTCATTCGGTTTTACCAATGAACCTTAACGACATAAAAATTCAAAAGAACTACTTGAATTGTCAGCACATGCGTTCTGGTAAAACAGAACCTCACATTTAAACTTTCTAACAATCAAAAATTTAGTTATTGCCGACAATTCAAAGAATTACCTCATTTTAAATGTAGTTACATTGGGTTTTTCGATTAACCTTGGGTAAACCTTTGCGTTTTAAGTTCAAAGCTACCATACATTTCCAACGTTAAAAAAACTTTTTTTTTGCACATAGTAACAAAAAACACCACTATGTTGTTACTAGCTAAGTTTTTAACATTCTAACTCTACAATTCTAAGTTACGGTAAGATCAATAATGTTTTTAATAGATAATATATGGTAGCTAATTTTAATTTATTCTCTTTCAGCCCTGAAGAAGCCAAATTAATTCTCTTTGGCGAAAACGTTCGGCGAAACAATTGATACTCATTAGAGTCTTTCTTGCAGATTCCCCCAATATTTAAGAGTTTATATATATATATATATATATATATATATATATATATATATATATATATATATATATATATATATATATATATATATATATATATATATATATATATTTATATATATATATATATATATATATATATATATATATATATATATATATATATATATATATATATATATATATATTCGTTTGTAAATTACGGCAAATATAAGGGTTTAACTTGACGCTCAATTTTTTATGTATTTTAGCTTTAAAACGCTAAATATTGAAGACCTTTTTATGATCTCTTTTTTTGATTTAAACCATTTTTCTCTAAAATGTATTATAAGAAACGTTTTTTACGCAAAAGCTATTTCTTTTTCACTTTATACGATTGTTTAATAAAAAACAAAGAATAATTTGCTGTACGTCTTTACATATTGCAATCAGCTATACCTCATGTACCTTGTAGAACCTTTAATTACCTGTATAAGATTTTTTTAGCTTTTTTTTCTTGACTGGGGTAGACCAGTAAATGTGAAAAACTGTGAAAAAACACTGATTTTACGTAAAAATTTTATGCAAATATTTGACACGGTAGACACTGTTTTCTCTTAACCGTTAAGGTGGAAAGCAGTGGTTGGCAGCAGCAGCGAGATGTCGCTATAGCGTCCATATTGAAGCCACTTTATTATTGCTTCTTTTGATGAAAAATATTTGATTTTACTTTTAGAGCTTCTGTATTAGTCGATCTGATAAATACTGATAGGATGAAATACGAATAAGCGAATATACAGAGGTGCTAGACGCGAAATCAAATATTAACTGATTTTTCTTTCATTTCGGTTTACTCTTTATGATTACAAGAAACCAGTTCACCATGGATTTTTGCTTAGATGAGTTGATATGTTGTGGAATGAAACTTTTAGATTCCCTATGTGTTTCTTACATCTTTTTTCGTCGTCTGTTTTGCATTGTAATTTATAGAAGGCACAGATTAAAACAAAAATCTAAATTTTTGGTTTCGTCAACCAAGAAATCTTCACATTTTCTTCACGTGGCAAGGCATACATTAGTGCCGTCAGTTCACAAGTTTGTGTGACAAGAATTATTATAAATTATCGATAACTGTACTTAATATACAGTAGTCCCAAATGCATCAAACCCACTCATCCCAACGTACCAAAATGCGATGCCAGCCACAAGACTCTTCTACAGGATGCAGTATAATATTCACAACCTATTACCTATGTAGAATCGCCAACACTTACTTAACAACTTTCAGAATAATTTAAATATTTCCATAATGTTACTGCAGGTTTCACCTGAACAATTGAGGCACACTTACAGCATTTGAGGCCTATTTGTCCGCAACCCCACATTCTTTCACAGTTTCACTTGCACCTGCTGAAAAAAATTTCAGAAGTTCGGGATATGCTGGAGTTTTGAAAGTTTTGATTGGTATCCAAATTTTGCCATGCTTTTTCCAGCCCCCTTCCTTGGTCTACCCCCTTCCTAATGCCGCGAGCAAGACAAAAATGTCAATGTGCCCTGCTACGACAGTCGCAGAATCATAGGCTTGGAATGCAGCAAGAGCAGAGCGGATGATAACTGTATCTGCATCAGATTCAGCCTGGTCGAGGCTAAAACCCACTTCTGATAGAGCAGTTATGAGAAGGTCTATTAAGTTTGATTTGTGCTCTTCATTACCAAGAAATTAATGTTGGAATAATATTGGTACGGTGTTCTTAAACGTTATATCTGTCCATTGGTGCTTTTTCATGCGACGAAAGCGTACGAGGTGGGATAAGTTTTTTGGTGACGGAATGAGTCGAATGAATGATAATAAGTTAATATTAACAGAAGAAGATGGCACCTCTTATTCCAAAGTCAACAAATTTGAAGTGAAAATTGTTCTATGAAAAAGCCTCTATGATATAGCCCTGACGTTTATTGTAAAATTACAAGAAAAAAATTTATGATGCACAAAAGAAAATTGTTAATTATTCTTGTTTTTAACTTTTTTATTTTCTATTTTACAGTTAAAACTAATATAAATAAAGTTGTGTACAATTTAATTTGATACAAATAATTTCTGATAAAATCATTTGTAGGGTTGCTAGTTTACCAGATACAGCGCAAAAACCCTTTCCCCTTATTTTTCTGCGATGGCGTCCGGGAGACCAGGATGGCGACTCCACAAACTTGAACTTAAGTTTATACTAACCCTCCCGCTAAGCATAAAAATTTTAACATTTCAATGGATTATAAATATTAATTACTAATTAATATTACTAAAGAAACTATGAATTTAATACTAAAAAAACATAATTTAATAATTTTTATTTATTAATATTTCGTGTGATGTTTGCGTTTAACTAACATTTTACATAAGATGTCAATTGACCATTTGCCTACTATACAATTCCCACCAAAATATTAAATAATACCAGATGATTTAATTTTTAACCATTAACGAAAATGTAATATCAATGGATTATCGTCATATTACTACGAACACTCTTGATATGAATGGACCAAAAATATTGAAAAGTGAGGTGATAAAAGCTATAGATCTAACAAAGCAACACGATGCGATAAAATACCAGTTAAATTTTTTAAAGTTTTTAACGAGAACAACCTAAATATAGTATTGGAAATGTTTAATAAGACATACGATACTGGTCAAATTCCATCGGACTGGTTGAAATCTACATTTGTGCCCCTTCCCAAGAAATCGAATTCTAAGACGTGTAGTGAATATCGCCTTATAAGTTTAATGAGTCACACCCTTAAAGTTTTCTTGCGTATTATCCATTCCAAAATACGAGCAAAATTAGAACACAGCATAAGTAAAACACAGTTCGGTTTTAGATGCGGTTTTGGAACTCGAGAGCCGCTCTTTGCAATACAAGTCTTGATTCAAAAATGTCTGTATCAACAGAAAGATGTTTACGCCTGTTTTATCAACTATGAGAAAGCATTCGATACTATACCATATTCGCCTAACAGAAAAGTAGAATAAACAAACTAGGGACGCGTGATATATTCATTCCAAGTATCTAGAGATGCTGAAGAGGTATCTACTTGTTACAAAATCACTTATACTGTAACTGATTATATACAAAAGCATATCAAAAGTAACAAGTAGAAACTCACAAGTAACGACAATCTACACCTTTAAACAAAGACGCATAATTTGCAGTTTTAACAGATATGGATTCAGTAATCCTTACGAATCATATTTACGTCTGTTGAATTATATAAATATAATTTTTACTTTTAATAGCTCTATATATGTGTGTTGGTATATTTATAGTGTTGGTTTATAATTATAGTGTTATTTAAATAAACTTAGAACTGTGAACATTTTTAAGGTGTTTGCTGTTTTCTCTCAACTGAAGTAAGTAAATTTAATATTATTTTGACTGTATTATAATAATTATTATGATGATAAAAGGGTTGCAAGTGTGAGTCCATAATTGAACAAATATATTAAAAAGGTCAATACTCACAATCTAATATTTACTTTCAAAGTTTTACAGAAGCGATCGGTTTCGAGGCTTACAATATTTGCCTCATCCTCAGGCCCAGCAAAGAGTTTGTTTTGTTAAAAAACAATAATATAGATATCGCCAATAAGAAGTTTTCCGCTTACATCCAGGGTACTGTCTGTCTTCATCTTTTCCTTTTGACACTATCATTGTAGTGAGGTGATATGTTGATCATTATATATGTATGTAAATAAAAGGTCTTACAAAATAAAGACCTTTAGGTCTTAACCTTGTAAGAACCTGTGACAAAAACAACAAAAAACAAAAAAAGGACATCCTACTGCATAATATGTGATTTTCCATCTTCCACAAGTTTTTAAACTATATACAGTCCTGATGTGGATTCATTTCGCATAATGTGTCCAAAGTACTGTAACTTTCGAGATTTGATGGTGGTCAGTACCTCTCGGTTCTTCTTCATTCTTCTGAGGACCTCCTCATTGGTGACTCGGTCAGTCCACGGGATTTTAAGTATTCTCCGATATAGCCACATCTCAAATGCTTCCAATTTTCTGCACATATCTTCGTTCAAGGTCCACGATTCAACACCATAAAAAGAACAGAGAAGACGTAGGTAGCATCGCAGCATTCTTACTTTTATACCAAGAGAGAGGTTGTGGCTCTTGAAGAAGGCCCCCATCCGGTTGAAGGTGGATCTAGCTTTTGATGTGGAAATGAGTAGCAATGATAAATAAAAGATACGAAATAATTCGAAATTACATAAACAAAATGGAATATTTTAAAAATGAAAAACTGTAACGCATTTTACTCATTGTACCTATCTACTTTTCCAGTACTTATTTTTCTTAATTCGATATTACTTATATGTAATAGTAAAAAGTTTTTTTCATCATTTTCAAAGAAAAACTTTCGTTTTACATCCGCAAAGTATGTTCGTTTGTGCGTTGTCGGTTGTCGCCTATGCAGTACTTTGGGGACGATCTATCGATGGATTCATATATAGTTTTGTCTCCTGAATCAAAATCTGAAAGCGGCATTTTGATATCTCAAACCATCTTCGACATAACCGGCAAGTCAAAAATAGTGATGTCACAATTCTTCTAAATATACATTCGTTTCTGCTGACACAAATAAATGTTAAATCGATATCGAAACGTCGACTTAATAAATTTTATTTATTAATGTTAATGTAATGTTAAATGTATAAGTCTATCTACCCTATAATTATGTATAAGTATTTTCCCGAACTTTTACACAAGAAGAGGTCTCTTTTTATATCATTAATGATAATATTATTACTTATTTCCAAATATTGGATTTAAAGCGTAAAATGTATAAAAACAACTTTCTATTTTTTGCCTTTTGATTAATACCACAATTAACTAATGATGTGTGAATGACAGTTTACAAAAATATTATTTAAGTATACTTCTTTGAAAGATTAATCATTGATTACTATTATTTTAACAGTAATCCTAAAAATTATAAATTAATTCATTTCAAATTCAGATGGTATAGGCTGCTAGAATCTTAATACAACCCTGTACAATTATATAAACATAGGGTTTCGCGTGTTATGTGCATGCATTTGTTGACCGCTACTTTTCTGTTAAATGAATTAACTATATCAAACATGACAAACTCACAGAACTATTACATCTTACAGGACTTTACACTAAGGACATCCAGATTATAAAAAATCTATATTGAAATCAAATAGCCCACATAAAGAATTGACATATGGTGAGTGAAAACGTAACCATTTCGAGAGGGGTTAGACAGGGTTGTATTCTTTTGCCACTGCTTTTCAACCTGTACACGGAACAAATATTTCTAGAGGCACTGGAAGAGTACAACGAGGGCATCAAGATTAATGGCGTACCAATAAGTAATTTTCGATATGCAGATAATATTGTTATACTGGCCGATAACATCGAAGATTTACAGATGATGCTAACTAGAGTAAATACAACTGGCAACCAATTTGGACTGAAGATCAATAGAAAGAAAACTAAATTTATGGTGATCATTAAAAAGAACATTCAACATGTCGACCTGAATATTGAAGCCGAACGTATTGAAAGAGTACACCGATTTAAATATCTGGGATATACAGTAAATGATAAGTGAGACCCAGACGTACAGATTAAGATCCGAACTGAAATAGCAAGATCCAAATTCATCAAAATGAGAAAGCTCTTAAGCAATCGCCACCTAAGCGTTAACCTCCAATGGCGCGCCACGAAATTCTCTACGTACTCTTTACGCTATTTTACGGAGTTGAAGGGTGGACGTTAACAGCAGCAACTACAAAGAAGTTAGCGGCTCTAGAAATGTGGCTGTATCAACGCATACTGAGAATACCTTGGACAGACAGAGTGACCAACACAAAGGTATTAAGACGAATGGGTAAAGAGGTGGAATTGTTAACAACTGTTAAAAGGAGGAAAGCGTCATACCTGGGCGATGTGTTCCGTAATGATAAATACAGTCTGCTACAGCTTATCGTGGAAGGCAAGATTCAAGGTAGAAGAGGTTTGGACAGAAAGAAGAAATCCTGGCTGAGAAACTTGAGAGAATGGTTTCAACTACCAGAAGCTGCGAACATAATACATGCGGCACAAAATAGAGAAACCTATCGTTTGATGGTCGCCAGCCTGCGGTAAAAGACGGCACATAAAGAAGAAGAACAAAAATGTAATATATAATGGCAAGAATGAATTTGATGGTAATAGGATCTGCACAGATATCGCCAACATAGTACATATTTCTTTGTCGATAAAAATTTTAAGATAACTTGAATCATTTTTCAATGATATTTATGTGGATGGAACCTTATTTTTTGATAATAATATGTTCTTGTAATGGCATAACTTTGATTATTTGGTAAACCTACATTACAAATCACAAGAAATTAAATAAATTTTTTTTAAATTAAACTTGTCGAGCAGCGCTGATTAACACAATTGAACAGTAAAATGTTATACACAAATATGTTATAATAGATATATTTACTTACTTGGTCCACTAGTAATAAAATTATCAAAAGTAAATGAGATACCGGTCTTCATACATGGTCTTTACTTTAACCGAAGCCAAAAATATTTACTTTTAACCTTAAATGAAGTTATATTGTTCTTCTTATAGTACCGTGCACCTAAAGTGCGTTGGCGAATTATCTTAAGGCCAGACGTCTGTCTTTTGGGGCATGTAAAAGATCGCCAATATTATTTATGCCTGTCCAGTTCTTTACGTTCCGTAGCCACGACATTTGTTTGCGACCTACATCTCTCTTGCCTTCAATCTTTTCTTGGATGATTAGTTGAGGGATTGCGTATTTTTTTCCTCTCAGAATATGGCCGAGGTATCCAATTTTTCGTACCTTGATCAAATTGAGTAGTTCTCTCTCAGTATTTGCCTGTCTTAAAACTTCCTCGTTTCTCACCCTATCTGTCCATGGTATGCGGAACATTCTTCGCAACGGCCACGTTTCGAAGGCCTCCAAATTATTAATGGAAGGTACTCTTAACGTCCACGTTTCCATGCTGTATGACAATATGGATCATACATAGCATTTAACCATCCTGTAGCGGAGATTGAAGGAAATATTGCGGTTACAAGTAGCGGTTTAAATTTGATTAAAGCTTGTCTTGCTTGTTCGGTACGGCATTTTATTTCTTGTGGAAGATCCGATTGGTCATTTATCATCATTTCCAAGTATTTAAATGTTTTCACTTGATCGATTGACGCATTATCTACTTGCAGTTGTATTCTTAAAAGTGCGTTTTTTCTTGTTGCCATGCATTTAGTTTTTCCAGCATTTATCTTCAAGCCATATATTTTTCCTACGGTGTTTATTTTATATTGTTACAGTTTAATAATTGCACTGTACATAGCGATATTTTTATAGTGAAAGAATAAAAATGCAAAAAACTGTCTCTAGGAGATATATTATCCAAACTACATAAAAATATCTACCACGAACAGGGCAGTTTCCATTTTGCGCATCTTCAGTTTAATTAGATTTCATATGTTTTGCTTTATATTAAAACTAAATTAAATGTACCATACATTTTAATTAAAAAGTAAATTCCAGATAATAAACTAATATTTTGTTTATTCCAGGTGAGTCAATTCCTACCTTGCTTCGCTGTTTCATTCCGGTGAGCATTTGGTAAGCTCTAGAATGTTCAAAATAATTCTAGTTCCTTTATATTTATACTAAATTAAAGTTTACAGTACACTTATCAAAGGTGCTTGTATATATTAATTAAAAATGGCAAAGCCCTGAAATTTATTCCTTGAGGACTTTCCAGTCTGTTTGTTTTGAATAGAAGATGTTTTAAGTTACCGAGTGCAATTTCGAGGAATAAGCAGTTTTTAGATATTAATATATCTATGCAAAATATTATTTACATATATTATCATTTTCAAACGTTTAAGTTTGTAAATTCATGTAGTATGAAAATTGTAATCCTATCATTTCTATTTGATATTTTTGTAAAGTAGTGATTTGTATTGGGAGAGAATGCTATTTAAGATATTTATAATAAAAATTTGTATTTCCGAATTTTAAAAACGATTTTAGCAGTGGAGATCACAACGATAAAATATCAAACATATTATTATTTGCTTTATGATGTGCTAAAAATATATAATTTATTATCTAATCCTTATGATCGCTTTGCCTTCTTATAGCGTCATCTTCTTTCGAGCGTTTTCAATTCAAATGGAAATTTTAGCTTTGGAAACTGCTGCACCAAAAAAATTTTCTGCGCATAAACGCTCAAACGATCTCCTTAGGTCTTTTTAGCCACGAGTTCTGGCGTCTTCCCACTGATCTTTCACCCTGTGCTTAACTCATTAGCGCTAGTATTATTAAATTATTGATTTTGTGTTATTTTTTGCAATATTAATAATGGACTGTGTTTAAATCATAAAAACTTCATAAAATATTTTTTTTCTGAGATATTAAGTGTTGCCGCGCTAAGCGCTTACGCTACCTAATTTTTGTTGAAAATAATAAACCAAAAATTAAAGCATTTGGGATACAGTAAAGTCGGCAATAAAACAAAAATAGAGATTTATTCATAAAAAAAATGTAATTCGGTGTGATTAATTATAAAAATTTACACTTCTTCTTCTTCTTCTTCTGGTTCCTATCCATTTCGGATGTTGGAAATCATATTGGCAATCATGACGCTGCGACTCGAAACAGCTCCGTTGAGGTTTTCTTAAACCATGTTCTAAACCATCTATAAAGCCACATCTCAAATGCTTCAATTTTTTTAATAGTGGTGTCTGTAAGCGTCCATGCCTCCGCCCCGTACAACAACACAGAGAAAACATAGCATCTCAAATGTCTCATTTTTGTATCTAGGGATATGTTGTGACTTTTGAAGATGGCGCTCATTTTGTTAAAGATCGTTCTTGCCTTTCCTATGCGGCACTTTATTTCCTGTACATTGCTCTACTGTTCGTTTATAATAGTTTCCAGGTAGCAATACTGTTTTACTCGCTCTATCTGCGTCCCATTAATGTATAGATGAGCCCCATTTATATTCTCCTTGCTGATAATCATTTGTTTCATTTTGTGGGTATTAATGTTTAGTCCGTACTTACTGTTGACTGTACTCGTTTATTCTGTCCATTAGCCTCTGAAGTCCCTCTAAAGTATCTGCTATCACCATGGTGTCGTCGGTATATCTAACATTGTTTACTCTTTCACCATTTAGATGGATGCCTTCGTCTATTCCGTAAAGAGCCTTGTTAAAAATTTTTTCTGAATACATATTAAATATCAACGGCAATAGGATACATCCCTGTCTAACTCCACGTAGTATTTTTATGTGATCTGTTTCTTCTCCGTTAATTTTCATGTATGCGGTCTGATTCCAGTAGAGTTCTGAAATTATTCTGAGGTCTTTGTCATCCAGGTCTGCTTCTTTTAAAATGTTTATCATCTTTTGATGTTGAACTCTGTCAAATGCCTTTTCATAGTCGATCAAGCACGCGTATACGTCGCAGTTAACGTCCCTTCATCTTTGAATCAGTACCTGTACTCCGAAAAGTGCCTCTCTGGTACCCAATGCGTTAATGAAGCCAAACTGTCTGTCCGATATTTGTTCCTCGCACTTATAAATTTACACTATCGAGAGTAAAATGGTATAAAACAAGAAGTGCATAGTCCAATATCACATTCTAAACACATTGTTTTAACGATATATTTGCATGTTTAAGACGCACACCTTCTCTTTTTTCCACCTGGAATGTACTTTATCAATTGATTGATGGTGTCAAAACGAATGTCGTCTAATACTCGGCTATCGACAGATGATGTCAAGAAAGCTGACGGTCTTCCGCTTCCTGTGCTAAGTACACTATACTTCGCTGAATATGTGCTTACAATCTCTCTTGTAAAATTTAATCGCGATACATTTTCTCTGCCAGTTTGATTATACAATATCCAACTATTTTGTAATGCAACATCTAGCATCCATGCAAAAATTGGTCAATACCGTTTTTTGCCACGCATACTGATCCGGTAGCAACTTACATTCTGATTCATTTGATCAGTTCCTCCCATAAATGTGTTATACTTGGCGATCAATTTCGGTCTAGAAACAAATATGTTTCATTTGGATTTCTGTGAAAATCTTCTTACTTGACCTACTTCTTGATGTCAGGTAAATATAAGGGACTCTAATCTAAAATAAAACATTATATTTTTCTACCTATTTCATACCATGCGCCAATCATCCTTAAATTTAATTGGAAGCGCTACTGCCAAAATTTTCATGGAATATGAAAATTTTAACTTTTTTCAATATCGCTCAGGAATTGTACGTATTTATTTTCTACACATGGATGAAATGCATTACAAAAATGTTGTAAGGCAAACACTTAAGTATTAAACCCAATTGTGACACAAGGTGAGCTGCTCGTTCGGATGATGTGAAATATTTAAATAAAAATTATGAAGAAATAAACATTTTGTTGTGAATTTATTAAAAGGTTCAATATTTATAACACTTACGGATTTAATTTATTTCTTTATTTATATTAACTTATCTGACAATAATTTATTATATCCGTACGTACAAATTCGCGAGCGCGGGTCTTGAGTATTAACTGCCCTCCATATAAAAATGTTGTATTTATATACGAAATCCTGATATACTAGAACAGCATCGAAAGATCGAGAAGCTTAGCCGGCTCATTCACCATAATTTTGGTTCTAGACTTCCACCGAAATTTCTACAATAAAACAGAATAATTAGTCATAAAAGTTAGGCCAGTATATTTATCGTAACATTGCCCCCCTCTTAAAAGATGGTTCCTCCTGGAACCTTGTCGGGACTGGAACCGGAACCGTATGCTGGTATCGGCAACTGGACCCTCTTTTACAACTTCCAGTTGTATAAAAATGACAAGGGACGGTTTTCTCTCCGCACCAGTAACTATGCGGATTGCAACAGACTAACACCTGGACTTCGGTGTCTTTAAAGATCTCCTCCACCATATTTCGGATAACCCTCCAATCTAATTGGCGGCACTCCAACTTTGGCATGGCTAACTTTTGCACGTCGGACTCTAGTACGTGCCCTCTCAATTGAAGTAAGGCTTCCCATACATCTCGGTAGGTAGGTTGGTCACGGGCAGTGTCTTTTGTTACCAGGTAGAAAAGGTAACGTGATGCATCTTGGAGTTTCAAGGTTTTACCGGGAGCTGGCACTTGGCATTGAAGTTCTGCAACTCGACCAAACTTCCTTCGAAAGACGGATGCCAACCCTGGTGCGTCTTTGATACTGGCCGGGATGGTAAGGGCCAGCGAGTAGTCATCGGGGAGCGCGAGTAGATCTTGCTTTTCTTCAGTGGTAACACCATGTCTCGCTTTACCGGTACCTCCATAGGCACCCATGAATTCCTCAAACGTGAGGTCAGACACATCTTGGACTTGGTTTACTTCCACTTCTTCATCTACGTCGTGGTCACCTTCGAAAGATGCCAACCGGTTATGGTGTACTATCATCGGCTTTCCCCTCGGAATCTTGCTTATTCGGTAGATGACATCGTTGATCTTCTCCATGATGAGGTATGGACCTTCCCAAAACTGCTGCAATTTGGGAGAACAACCTTTTCGCTTCTTGGGATTATACAGCCATACTTTGTCGTTCTTCTTAAAGCAACCCTTTTCGGCTTGTGTATCGTACCGTTTCTTCATTCGGTCGCTAGCAATCTGAAGGTGGGAACGGACCAACTCATGTACATCGTCCATTCTTCTTCGTAATTCGATCACATAATCTTCACCTGCTACATCTTCTCCAGGTCGACACCCAAATTCTAGATCACAAGGTAGTCGCATTTCGCGTCCGAATAGGACTCTGGCTGGTGTCTGGCCCGTTGATTCGTTAACAGCAGATCTGTAGGCCATTGTGAAGAACGGAAGGTATTGGTCCCAGTCTCGCTGATGATCGGACACCATCTTTGTCAAATACTTGCCAACTGTCCTATTCATTCGTTCTACCATACCATCCGATTGCGGATGATACGCGGTAGTTCTTGTTTTCTTCATGCCTAGTCTATCACATATTCCTTGGAATAGATCACTTTCGAAGTTCCTGCCTTGGTCACTATGGATCTCCAAAGGCACTCCAAATCGGCTGATATATTCTTGGATCAACTTATCTGCAACGGTGGCGGCCTTCTGGTCTGGAAGTGCGTAAATCTCGACCCACTTAGTGAAGTAATCCATTACTACCAACATGTACTTGCCCCCATTTTCACTTTCTGGAAATGGCCCAGCGATGTCCAAAGCTATTCTTTCAAACGGGCTTCCAACATTATATTGTCTCATAGGAGCTCTCCTTTTTCGGTGAGGCCCGTTACTCGTAGCACAAATAGTACATTTCTTACACCAGTCTTTTACGTCGTCGGAACTGTTCATCCAATAAAACCGTTCCCGAATTCGCTGAAGGGTTTTCCTTACACCAAAATGCCCTCCCGATGGACTGTCGTGTAACTGACGAAGTACTTCGGCTATTCTGCTCTTTGGGATCACCAACTGTCTTCTCTTCTCTGAACCGTCATCATTTTCCAGGACTCGTTTAAGCAAGCCATCTTCGATGATAAATGAGTCCCACTGGGCCCAATACGTCTTAACTACTGAGCATAGGTTTGATATTTCCTGCCAAGGTGGTCGACGGTTTTCCTCTTTCCATTTTCGGATTTTTTGTATAACTGGATCTCTCTCTTGTTCTTCCCTGATCTTAGTAGGCGTCCAGTCGTTGTTGACAATCGTCGTTCTTAGCACTGCTGCTTCCTTGGATTCCGTTTTGTTGCAGTGAGAACACTCTGCTGGGCATGGCCTTCTGGAAAGAGAATCAGCGTTTCTGTGGCTAGCTCCGGCCCGGTGCTCAATCTTAAAATCGTATTCTTGGAGTCGTTCGATCCACCTGGCTATCTGACCCTCTGGATTCTTAAACTGCATCAACCACTTAAGGGCGGCATGGTCGGTTCGGATTAGAAACTTTCTGCCATAGAGGTATTGATAGAAGTGCTCTACTGATTTCACTACTGCCAGAAGTTCTCTTCTCGTGACGCAATAATTCCGCTCAGGTTTTGAAAGAACTTTACTAAAATATCCAAGGACTCGTTCCTGTCCTCCTTGAATCTGAGACAGCACTCCTCCAATTCCCACATTACTTGCATCTGTATCTAAGATGAACTCTCCTTCTGGCAGTGGATACCCTAAAATTGGTGCTGTTATTAAATGCTTTTTCAAGGTCTCAAAGGCATTTTGGCAGTCTGTATCCCAGCGGTAATCTCTTGCTTCCTCCGTAAGTCGCGTTAATGGCTTAGCGATATCTGCAAACTTCTTAATAAACCTCCGGTAGTAAGTACATAGTCCAAGAAAACTTCTCACTTGATGTTTGTCAGTTGGTTTTGGCCATTCCTTAATGGAATCGATTTTTCCCTTATCCACGGCCACTCCTTCTTTACTGACTATATGACCCAGATAATTGACTTTACCTTGAAATAGCTGGCACTTCTTGGGGTTTAGCATCAATTGGGCAGCTTTAAGTCGATTAAAAACGTTTTCTAAATTCCTCAAATGATCTTCGAATGTCTCCCCCAAGACGATTATGTCATCTAAATAAACCAGGCATGTTTTCCAAGATAACCCTCTCAACACATTTTCCATAAGCCTCTCAAATGTCGCAGGAGCATTACAGAGTCCAAATGGCATAACGTTGAATTGCCACAATCCAGATCCTGTGGTGAAGGCTGTCTTTTCTTTATCGACTGGGTCCATTTCTACCTGCCAGTATCCAGACTTCAAATCCAAAGTAGAAAACAATTTACTTCCAGCCAATGTGTCCAATGTGTCATCGATCCGAGGCAGAGGATAACTATCCTTCTTGGTAACGTTGTTCAGCAAACGGTAATCCACACAGAACCTCGTCGTTCCGTCTTTCTTCTTAACCAGGACCACCGGAGAGACCCATGGGCTCGTAGAAGGTTCTATCACCCCGTCTTTCTTCATTTCCTGAACAATCGTTTCAGCTTCCTCTCTTTTCGCCTGTGGTAATCGTCGAGCTGTTTGACGAATTGGCTTAGCATTACCAGTATCAATTTTATGCTTAACAACGGTAGTTCTTCCCGTCTTTCCTCCTTTCGGTACGAAAATATCACGATACTGCCGAAGAAATTCCCTTAATTTCCTTTTCTCCATCTGATTTAGAGACTGTCCTGCAACTGCAACCATTTGGTCGAATTTGTCGTTGGAATTATCAGATGTTGTCGCCTGACGGATTATGGATGTCACAGGTACACAAGTTCCTACTTTTGTCTCTTTCTTTATGGTCACTGGGTAGTCGTTGACATTGATAAGTCTCACAGGAATTTCTTTAGCCGAAGTCACCAATTCCTTTCCAATTATGATTCCACGGCCAACCTCATCGTCGTGGTTCCAAGGCTCCATCATAACAGGTCTCCCTTCGTCTACAATTCCCTGTAGTCGCGCTACTATGATCGTTTCGCTTCTCGCAGGCACGACTGTATCTTCTGTAATGGCTGCTTGCACAGTGTTGTCATTATGTGGATGGAGAAATACCTCCTCGTTGCCAACTTTGATTACCTTATTCTTAAAATCCAATTGGAATCCATGCATATTCATTACGTCCATTCCTAATATAACATCCTCTTCGATGTCAGCAACTATAACAGTATGGACAAACTTTTCTGCCCCAATTCCCAATTGTACCTGGATTTCTCCATGAATGTTGGCATTTTCACCTGTAGCGGTCCGAAGTCGTAACCTCGTTGGTAACAGTTTCTTTCGGCTGTTTATAACTGTCGGGCGTATAATGGTTCTGGTCGCTCCGGTATCCACCAACAACGTATGCTTTTTACCATTTATGTCTCCATCTACATATACACTATCTTCACGACATTTCAAAGAAGCTATTAGTATGAGAGGGTCTTTGGAAAAGTTCTGGGTCGAAGCTGCCCCCCTAAGGCTGACCCGTTCTAGTTTTCCTGATGGTGAGTTTCTTGATTTGCGTCGTACCTAGGGTGCTTACAGGAGCTTCGTACGTGTCCTATTTCGCCACAATTCCAGCATCTGATGGTCTTCGTTTTCTTGTATGTCATGCTTTTCATCATATTAACGAGCTGGTCAAGTTTATCTTCCTCTCCTTCCTCTTTTACAGTCCTAACTTTACTGTACCCTCCAGAGGCCTGCGTAGCTGACTCATATTCGAGGGCGGCGGATAAGACATCAACCAGCGTCTTGTGACGAGCTAATCGTAGTGTTCTCTGCATTTCATGATCACGAAGACCATCAATAAACGTTTGAACGGCCAATTTTTCCATCATGTCTTCGGGAGCTGTTGGATAAGCATATCGTACTAATCTGGCAATATCTACCTCATATTCTTGAAGAGCCTCATCTTTCTTCTGTCTACGATTTTTAAGCTGCGACTGATATACATGCTCCAAATGTTCGTGGCCATATCGCATATTTAACCTCTTCTTCAGTTGTTCGAAATCATCGGTCTCCTCTACGGCTATGGTCTGAAGCACATCTAAGGCATCTCCTCGAAGAGCGATAGTCAGGTTTACAGCCTTTTCTTTTTCAGACCATCCATTTGCTCTTGCGGCTGATTCGAACTGTTTCATGTAGTTGTTCCATGATGATTTTCCGTCGAAAGTTGGGACTTTAACATGAATAGAACCTCCACTTCCTTCAAATTTCGGCCGTGTCTCCAACTTAAATTTCGTCTCGTCTTCTTTTATCTCCACTGTAATCGGATTGTTACCTCTCTCTGCTGTCCCTGTTTCTTCCATCTTCCTTTCCATCTCTTTAATCTTTTCTTCGAAGGCCAACTTATCGGCAGCAACTTGGTTTTTTAACGAAGATATTCTATCGTCCAGGGCAGACATCTCAGAAGTGACTTTAGAGATTTCTGAAGAGATGTTAGCAGAAACTTTGCTTTCCAGGGAAGAAATCTCGTTAGAAACTTTGCTTTCTAAAGAAGCGATGTCGCCGGAAACTTTCGAAATATCGCCAGAAACTTTGTTCTCTAATGATGCGATATCACCGGAAACTTTGGCTACATCAGAAGAAACTTTCGAAATATCGTCAGAAACTTTGTTCTCCAATTTCGAAATCGACGAGATGACAGCATCTTCAAATATATAAGTCTCTGGATCTAGACCTTCTTCTAGCAAAGCGTTCTTTAGTCGTTGGACTAACTCAGCCTTTTTTCCGGTAGAAGCTAATTCTCTGTCTTCGAGATGTCTTCTTAAATTCGTCACTGTGAGCTCATAAATCGTAGCCATTTTCACAATTTATTTTACGTATTCACTTGTATTATTATTATAAGTCTAATTTATGTTCGATCTCACTCTGACACCATTTGTTGTGAATTTATTAAAAGGTTCAATATTTATAACACTTACGGATTTAATTTATTTCTTTATTTATATTAACTTATCTGACAATAATTTATTATATCCGTACGTACAAATTCGCGAGCGCGGGTCTTGAGTATTAACTGCCCTCCATATAAAAATGTTGTATTTATATACGAAATCCTGATATACTAGAACAGCATCGAAAGATCGAGAAGCTTAGCCGGCTCATTCACCATAATTTTGGTTCTAGACTTCCACCGAAATTTCTACAATAAAACAGAATAATTAGTCATAAAAGTTAGGCCAGTATATTTATCGTAACAATTTCTTCTCAAACAAAGATGGAAAACCATTAAAAAGGTCATAAACTGCCAAATCACATAAAAAATTTGATACATTTTATATTGTACTGTTACTTATTATATGGGAATAGATTTTAGAGAAAATAAATGCTTTAAACAATACTTCAGCAAAAAGACGAATACCTAAATACAGCAGTTTTAATATATGATTCATTAAGATCCATTCACAAGAAGCAGAAAAAGTTAAAGATATTGTAAATAAATAAATATCCTGTAAAAATAATAGTTTAGATAGCAGCTTTCCTTTTATTCTGTTTTGTTGCTGAGTTACTGCTTGGCCAGAAGCCTTTTAAAAAAAAGTCGTTCAGACGGTAATGTAGCTACAACTGCTAAATATGTATGTGCTATAATTGCTAAATTTGGGTACGAAGGTTTATTTTCTTAGCACCATTTAATGGGATCTACTTTTATTGATAAAACTGATCTTTTTAAATAAAGAGATAGCTCAGATGAAGCGGCAGATTTCGATAAAAAATATTTACTTGGTTTTGTATGTTTATTAACGATAGAAACGCTTTGTTGGGAGATTTCCATCTTCAGTTGCATTTCCTCTTGTGGACTTTGAACTGCTTTTGTACAACTTAATGGAGAAGTAAAATATATCTTCCTAAAGCGAGGATCAAGAAGCGTTGAAACTGATAGTAAGTAAACTTGTTCTGTCATTCCAAAACGTTTGTTACATTCTACTAAAAAAGATTCTTTAAATTCCTCTTCAACTTAGTATTTATGTGTACTTCCTTTAATTTTCTTCTTTATATTACAAACAGTTGTTTTGTAGCGGTTTTAAGGGGAAACAATATATCTTTAACCTCTTTTAACTCTTCTGCTTCTCGAGCATTAATTATTTCAGGTGCTGATAAATGTCGATTGACAATCTAATTAATTATATCTCTTAATTCGAGAAGTTTTTTAGTGGAATAGTACGTTGAATTCCATCTAGTGGAAACTTCTTAAATTAGTTTTTTCGCATTATCTGGGTCTTGAGCTTTTCTTAGCTCATCACTTACATTTACACTGTGCTTAAACCGTGTTATTATTTGTTTAATTTTTTTTTACACTGCCGTCAAGGGTTCACAAATTCCAATGGCTCGTTGAGCGACGAAATTAATTTGATGTGCAAAACAGTGCAGATATTTTTCTTTCCCAAACAATGTCTCCACTGCATTATTGCGGCTCCATAAGTAACTATGGTGGAAACATATTCCGTCTTAATATGCTAATCTTTCATAAAGGTAGTCAATACATCCCGCAAATATTTTTCTGTATGTGAGTGAAAGAACTCAGTGACTCCCAATGCCACAGAATCTATTTTAAGATCATCAACAAAATACGAGGTTAAAGATTGTATTTTTGGGCGAAACAAATTTGTCACAGCGATGTATTTTTTATCCAAAACAGAATTATTAGTTTTTCTGGAAGGTACTTTGTAGAGGCCACCAGAGAGCTGCTTAATTAGGTTTTGAAAACCCGCATTATCAAAAATGGATTGGCTGGTAATTCCGACGAATCCTATACAGAATGGAATTTGTTATTTTTAAATATTTTGTACCGCTTTTCACTATAAGATTCTAATCTTTTAACAGACTCTACTATTGTTTTTTGTCTTTTGTAAGGAGTGGGAGAATAATAGCCACTTGTACTAGGCTGTTGAGTAAAAGAAGATGACGTTGATATTTCTAAAAGTTAAGAAGTACTTTCGAGTGTCGTCGTTATACACTGTATCAGTAGTTACATCTGTACTTCTTGTACATCACTGTTGACCTTTTTTATAGAATATTAGACTTACTCTTTAGGTGGCATTTTAAATTTAATGTATTACCACATGTTTTAATTCTTTTAGAACATGATCGGCATTTTGCATAATTTTTATCTTCAACGCATTTGTCAAATTATTTCCACAAATCACTTTTATTTGTCATGTCTGTATACACAATAAACACTTATTTAAATAAAACTTTAAAATGGTGCGTAACTAATACCTCCTCTTTTACCCACCTTTCAAGTTCACAATTGAAGTCAAACTATAAAACCATCAAAAGTAGAATATATACTAAACAATGGGATGTGAAATTTACCGGGTAACTTCAATCAGCTCAGCTTGTCATTATAATAAATTATAACCAGCCGTGAAAGCTGTATTCTATACTTAAATGTTGTTCGATGTTTCCATTTAACATGGATGTTGCCATCGATGTTAACGAATACCTAAATATCGATGGCAAAACATCGACCATCGAGCATTCAACATCAATGTTTTTCAATCATCGATGAACATCGCGCATCCCTAAACTACAAACTCACTATATGCTTTGAAACTAAAGTACCAAACGCAAAGTATGTGTCACGAGTGAAATATAGGCCTGGAATTACAATGTTGCCTAGGGCCCGCTTTAGTCTTGGTCCACCACTGACATAACGTTTGATGTTCAAATTTCTAGAAGTTATTTTAAATCTCAATTAATTATAAAAATATTGTAAGGTAGAAAATATTGTAAACTCTGAATTAGAAACATTTTAGTTAACTGTAATAATGTTTTAGTAAAAAATCCCATCAACTTTAACAATGGAATACTGCTTTATCATTATCAACTACTCAGCCGCTACAACAATTTTATGACATAAACCCGAGATAATCGGTCGACTAAATACTCAGTAAGTATAAAACATTTTAAACGAGTAGGTATTCCGTATTAAAATGTTGAATCTCTTAATGTAATAAAACTCATTCGAGTAACGCGATACTTGTTATGTAAAATACAACCGATTCAGCTTTACGAGTGTAGAATCCTGCAAAACGTTTAAGGGATTATGCATAACAGTAAAATATTTTGTTACTGAGAACTTCTGTATTCCTCTTTCGTTGTTAGTATGGTAGCAAATGCTTGTTAGTAATCTGCTTTGTGTAGCTTTCGACGGAAAACACAATTAAATATTTATTTTTACAATTATTCTATAATGTTGAATGCCATTTAGTTATACAATTTGTATAAAAATTTTAATTATATGTTTCTTTGTTTTACGTACAATCGTATAACGAAGAATTTATAGCAAATGTTGGTGTCTCAGTGATCGGTTCCTAGTTATCTGTCCACCCAAGGAATTTTTTAAATAAAATATGATATTTAACCAGTAATTCGAACATACGCCAAGCGATTTGACATGGTAAATATTGACATTCACTGGTGTATCTGTATGTATACAATGTATACAATAACATACCAGCAAAAGAATGGGAAAGATACCTGACGGAACTGTCAAAGCAAAGGAAAATAATAATCAACACAATAACGTACCTGAATTAAGACACGAAATAGAAATAAGTTTTCAGGAAGTAGAAATAGCCATAAATTCACTCAAAAATAGAAAGTCACCAGGGCCAGACGGAATAACCAACGAGCTTCTAAAACACGGAGAAGAAAGTATAACCCCAGAGATGACAACTTATACAAAAACTAATATTGCAAAGAAAGATACCAGACGCATGGAGAAACAGCATAATGATACCAATGCTCAAGAAAGGAGATAAAGAAGACTCCAACAATTATAGAGGTATAAATCTACTGAACACCGCACTTAAGCTTACCACAAAAGTCCTAACCAACAAAATCAATAAACTAACAATTTTATCAGATGAACAACAAGGATTTAGATCGGGAAGATCCTGCGTAGACGCCGTATTTGTGCTAAGACAAATCACAGAAAAGGCCATCGAGTACAATAAACCAGAATATGTATGATTTATAGACCTGACAAAGGCTTTCGATCGCATTCAAGACGAAGACGTCTTACACCTACTGTATAATAGAAACATACAAATCAATGTTATACAAACCATCGAAAACTCTACTTCCATAATTGAATACAGGCAAAGATAAATGGAAAACTAACAGTGTATGTACCACCAGTACAAAGCGGAGTCAGACAGGGTGACTCGTTAAGCCCACTTCTCTTTAATATAATAATGGACGAAATAATACAAGCAGTACGTAAAAGTCATGGCTACAGAATGAGAAACAAAGAAATCCAAATATTATGTTATCCAGACAACGCCCCATTAATCGCCTAGAGAGAAGACGAGCTCCAAAGATTAGCACACATCCTCAATACAACAGTCAAGAAATACAATATGATTGAAAAAACGAAATGTATGACAATATCTAAATACCCACTATGATGTAAAATCGAAATTAATGGGAAAATAATAAAGCAGGAAGCAAGGATTAGATATCTGGAAATCGATATAACGGCTTACGGAGATGTTGAAGAAGTATGACAACAAAGCTTAAAAGCAAGTAAAGCGGCGGGATCTCATCATGACACAATCTGGAAGAACAAACACCCAAGACAAGATACAAAAACAAGAATCTATAAAGCAGCAATTAGACCTATATTAACATACACGGCGGAGACAAGACCTGACACATCTAAAACGAGGACTACTCGAAACAACAGAGATGAAAATACTCCGACGAATATCAGGAAAAAGTCTGTTGGATAGGGAGAGAAGCGGAAACATAAAAAGAGCATGCGATAAAGAAGAGATAAATGGAGGGGTGACAAAACGGAAAAAGGTGTGAAACGAACACATTAGCAGAATAGCAGAGGATAAGATAGTACGAATAGCACGAGATAAGCCACCAAATGGACGAAGAAGTATTGGCAGACCAAGAAAAAGATGTTGCGACAATTTAAGCAATTTAGGAGGCTAATTTTGAAGAAGAAACAGGCTTTAAAGCCTACATACAAGAAGGAAGAAGAAGAAGAAGACTGGTGTATTTTGAAATTCACTGTATTTTAGGCTTTTACAGTAACATAAACATAGAAAGTTAACAGATCAGGTGGTAGTAGTAAATAAGGTTTTGAATATAATGTGTGTGTGGTTGTAAATATGAATACGTATTACTGGATATATTGGTTTTTAAATAGTTGTGTCATCTAGTTAAAGTAGTTATCAAATATTATAACATTGTTTGCTGTTTTATTAAGTCATTTTAAAGAAGTGTAATATTGGTGACAGCGGTTGGCTAAAAGATATATTAAGTAATTACTAATGGTTAATGACAAATCTCGTAGTGAGTGGAAATATAACTATAGACAATAATACCGTACAACAAACAGACACTTACAAATATCTGGGACACGAGATCAAAATAAGCAGAGACAATCAAACACATGAAATACAGAGGCGAATAGGCCTGACATGGCAGCATTTGGCAAATTAAGCCATATTCAAAATAAAAAGTTCAATTCCCATGTGTCTCAAGCGAAGAAAGGTTTATAACCTATGTATTTTGCCTGTACAAACTTATGAAGCAGAGACTTGAACACTCACGCAAAAATCTGCGAATAAACTCAGAGTTACACAACGTGCCATGGAACGTGCAATGCTGAACGTGAACCTTCAAGACCACATAACAAATCAGGCAAAGATCAGGAGTTCAAGACATCATCGAAACAACCACGACGCTTAAATGGAACTAGACAAGGCACTTAGCCAGAATACAAGATGTACGGTGGACAAGACGTATTATGGAATGGAGGCCGAGAAACTATAAAAGAAGCCGAGAACGACTACAGACTAGATGGACCGAAGATATAAAACGTGTAGCGGGAAACTGACTACAAGCGGCCCAGTGTAGAGAACACTGGAAAGAACTGAGGGAGGTCTATATCCAGCAGTGGACGCGATTGGCTGATTGATGATGAATGGATAGTACAAGATCTACTGAATATTATAAAGAAGTTGATACTGAATACGTCCGGAGATCACGCATGGTTTTTAAAAATTAAAGAAATTTAAAGGAAAGCATAACAAGAAGAGACAGAAGTGATAGAGAGGCGTAGACAAGAAGAGGAAGTGAAATAGGAGAGGCGTAGATAAATAGAAGAAAAAGATAAGAGAAATAAGAAGAGTAGACCAAAAAGAGAAAGAGGAGGTGTAAAAAAAAAATAGAGCAAGAAATCAGTATCTTAGATAAAATCATGGTAAAAATAGTGATCTAAAGGATAGCGCTAAATCTTCTTTGATTCACGCACGAATAAACCACATACATACTATGTATCATACTAATAAGAGTACGTATAAACGAGTCACTAAAAATTAAATATAAAGTTTCTTATAGAATTAATTCAATTTTATGTTTTATCTATTAAGCCACCGTACTACTTTTATTTGTACATCTTTTCTAGATGCTTGAAATTTTAGACTACTGCTTCTCTTTGAGTTTTATTAGATTGTGCGTTTCTTCCTAAGGATCCCAGAATGAAAAACACATGTATATATTTTTTCTTGATATTATCCATCCCTGTTATATTCGTTTAAATAGCTTCACCATTGCTCATATGGATTTTGATAAAGTCTTTTAATATGTTTTTGTTTCCATATTTTAAGGCTTGCTTTTTAAGTGCTATTTATACTGAGATAACTGGGCACAACAAAATTGTAGATTTTGTAGGTTTAAAAGGCCTTTTGTCATTTGGCTTTTATACATACATATATATATATATATATATATATATATATATATATATATATATATATATATATATATATATATATATATATATATATATATACGTGTGTGTGTGTGTGTGTGCGTGTGTGTGTGTGTGTGCGTGGGAAAGGATCACTACAGGAGCAATGCGACCAATTTGTAATAATGTTAGAAGACACTGAGGATTTCAGAGCAACAACTAACACATCCACGGAGGAAACTAGGAAACCTGAGAAAAAGAATACCAAACGTTTAAACCTCTTCAAACAACAAGAAAAGGTAACTGCGAGTTAACATGCTCTTTTTCTAACTTGGCTGCATCGTACTGAACACAACCAATGGCGAGAAATAAGTATCTATGGATGCCTTTCATTTGCTTTGGGGTTAGTTATGCGGATACCTACTAACTTTCATTTTGGTATTAACCTTTTTTTCTTATATATATATTTACATTTGGATGCTTTTTAGTAGGAGGAATTATAATTTGATGCAAACTGATGTAGCTAATAGACGGCGCCACATATTCCATACATGTGGCATACATTTGTGCTTAACTTTGTTGTTCTTTAAGTTGATAGTTTTAGAAGGTTAATTCTTGCTTACTTCTAAACATAAGTACTATGCCATCGATGAATGCTAGACATTGGTGTTTTCGTTGGTATATATGTCATAACATAATGGATAAGTAACATAGCAAGGGATGGGGCTTGGGTCCCGTTGTTAGTTACTCCATAGATTTCTACTGGACGAGCTTGTATGCTGAAAAACCGAAATATAAATGTAAATAATCCAATAGATGTAAACTTTAAATAAAATGTATTATCCGTTTCGTAGCTACTTTTGCTACATGAGTAGGGTCTAAAAGAACTCTTCCAGGAGTTTATGCCGTTGGCAAATAATTGCTTAGTCTGCATGTTGCTTTGCCCAAAGTTTCCTCTTTGCTGTTATTCGCTTTTTGTTCTTCATTCTTCACGCTATACAGATTAACATGCTACATCTGGCTATTTCTTTTTTAGATTTTTTAAATTATTTCCTATTCTTGACCTTTCTATTTTATATGCGTCCTTCTCTATTCATATATTCCTTTTCTTATATAAATCGCTTCTGCTCGGATTCTTGATTTCGGCTGTTCTTTAATTTATTTTATCTTGTTTTTTGGATTCCATCCATTTGACTCTTTTAGTCTTTCTTTTAGTCCTGTCACGTCATTTTATTTTGGTCTATGACATGTTTTAGCTTTTGTCATATTCTTCATTTTTGTTATCACCATGTAGTGGTCTTTATCTTCGTTCGCTCTCTTTTATCTCCTTATTTCCATCGTCTTGGTATATGTCATTTGAGAAAAAATATAAAAAACCAAATATATAATATATTTGGTTTTTTATATTTCCAGCTTTGTGCCTTTAAGTTATTTTATGCACCTTTTCATGTTCAAATTTTGTTTTTAGGAATTCCAAGTTCAATATTACTGTCAACTGACAAGTTCTGATTACTTTATCGTTTGTTTTTTAGAGTATGGTATCTGTTTCAGTTCCTACTACACTTTTATTATATTCTTCGTTATCCGATTGAACATTTAGGTCCCCCATAATTTCTACTTCATTTATTTCTTGTATTTTGATGCTTGCTTATGTTTAGTCCTGTACTTGCTATTTTTTTATTTATTTGGTTAAAATTTATTATTTTTCTACCTTTGTTTCCAAATACATAGAAACCTACTCCTCTTACCCTATTTTATTGTTTTCACTATATAAAAAGTTAGTAAATTTTACTTAGTTAATTTTGTTGCTTCTCTATCTCACCTCTTGTATGGTTGCTATTTGTTTTTGGTACTTTTCCATGTCTCTTGCATCGTTTTTTATTTGTCCTTTCTTAAGCATCGTTATTACATTCTTATTTACTATTATTGTTAGTTTATGCGATTTCTGTTGTATGATGTTTAAAAATATATTATTTTTCAAGTTTCTTTGGCTTGTCCATTCCCTCGTTATTCATACCTGCTGTATCGGTCAGTTTTTTGCTTCATTTAATGTGCGTTCTTTTTTTGGTTCCATTTAGACATGGCCTTGTATAGTTTGTGTACTAAAGCTGATTTTTACTTTATTGACTAATATCGTAGATATCCGAAATAGGGAAAAGGAGCTTAGTACGACCTACTGGGAACATATTTCAGATCCAAATAATCACATGTGTTCTTACTGGATACTCCTCATTCATATTTTGTTACTACAGATTACTACAAATTTTATTACTACATTCATATTTTATTACTACAAATTCAGAAGAAAAATCTAAACATCTAAAGAGTGTCTGCAACTGGAGAAGCATTGCTTTCCAATACCTAAGCACACTTTTTAATTCTTCTGTTTTTTTCTATTTTTTAAAATTATTTTATTCTTTCATTCTCTGATTCTTTTTCTACCGTAAATAATTAGCTCATCTATCATATTGATCTTTATTTTTCGAGTTTTTTAAGCCTTCTTATAGTCTCGATCACTTGTTCTTTGATCTCGTGTTCTTTCGTGGTCCCGTAATTATTCGTCTTGGATTTTTTTTACTGCATACAGATGTTTCAAAAATTTTAATCACATTATGCAGATAGTTTCCTTCAACCTAAGAGATAAAGTTAGAGATAATAGTTTAGAAGCACAATGAATAATAGACAGTTTTACCTTAAAATTATTATGACATTATGTCCAAAAGATCTTTTATTAAAGAGATAGAGGCAGCTTTCGAATAATATAATTAACATATAAATATTCTTTAACAAAAATCTAAAGTTTTTCATTTCGTTGAAAGTATTTCTTTTCCTGAAACCCATTTTCTAAATGAAGTTGGTAAAATATTTATCCGGAGATGCAGTCTGTCCCGTCAAAAATTATTAAGTTTATCAAATCCGGAGCTGTATTTTGTTTTGAGCAATAAAATATTCATAGCGCAAACCGTATATCAAATCTGTGGCCGCGTGAAAAACGCTCTGGACACCTGCCAATTACGCTGTTGCATGTGTAATATTTTCAGCGGTGTGGCGGCTCAGACGGCACAGGCGGCGGCGGTCTACGTTGGTTGGCGGCGCGACCACCAGTTGCTGTTTCCGGGAGCGGCATACTCGACACTCTTTAGAAGCCTGTTGCTTGGCTGTTGCTTGCTTGCTTACTTACTCGCCTTTCAAAAACTATTTCTTCTCTGCTGTAATGCATGTGGCGTGATTTATAATCGATAAGCCAAAAAGTGCCGCCGAACAATGGAGCGGTTCATAATAGGCGGAACCATTGTTGCTGCAAAATATCACTTTGTCGGCAATTTGCTACGGGAAATTCAAATTTATCTTTTATTTGAAAAACTTTATGGAAAATAGGAAACTATTAAAATATTTTTTAAAATTTTACATTTATAAAAACATATTTACATTCTATATACATTAGAAATCAACTAAAGACTAATAACCAAACAGTATCAAAATTTTGAAAAAAATTACACTTGTTGTTACTCTAACAAGTTTTAACATCTAAACAAAATTACATGCATTTTGAATAGTTTATTACAGTGAACACAGTTTTAACACGTTAAATGCCACAATGCATATTAAGAAAAAAGTTAAGTGGGCTAAAATATTAAACACGTTTATAGTATTAGTTTATGCATTTTAAAGAGTTATTCTTCAGATCAAGTACAAAATCTTATATTCTTATTGTGTTTTAGAAACATTTTAATTGAGAAGCACGTGTACATCTCGAGGCCACAAATAAATTTTGGATTCAGGGAGCCATGTGATGCACACTCGGTTCTCGTATAAGACCAGAATGAACCTGTCGTAGCTTGGTTATTTTATACGTTACATTCGTTAGACAAATGCACTACATAATTCTTTTAGATAGTTGTCGGTGGGTGAGGTAGCAGAGTGTATCTAAGCAGTTCTTAATATGCCATATGAAAACGAGTAGAAGCGTTTGCAAAAGCTGGTAGAAGAGTTTTTTTTACGAAGACAGTGATGAGTGTCCGGGATAAAAATTTTGAATTAGGTTGTGATGACAAATTAAATAGTTTTTCCTCAAATAAACTTGTTCTGAAAAGCAAAAGATCAAAAATGCAAAATAATTTACAAAATTTAACTTCAATATCATAAAACTCAAGAACAGTAGATGATACCATTGAAAACGGTATTACCCAATATCTGCCAGATGATGAAAGCTCTTCAGAAGACCATCGCATTGCGATTAATTATAATCGCCCTTGATATGGAAGAATGTATATGGTCAAAACCTGAAAACTATTACATTCAGGATTTAAGACTCGAGTATTAAAGCTAAGTTTTTTCAGATGTATGATAAAAATCCCCTCGATTATTTGTATCTAAGTAAGAATGACGATATTATTGAGTGGATTGTGCAAAAAACTAATCGATATGCTCATCAGAAGTTGAATATAGGTGGTCACGATCCAAAACCTAGAATTTATAAGTGATTAGATAAAAATATCGAATAAATAAAGACTTTTTGGGCAATTCTTGTCTGCATGGAATTGCATAGGTTGTCAAAGTTGTGTCCGTAATGGTAAAAAAATCCATTATACGAAAACAAAGTAAAGTGCCTTTTGTCGCATAATCTTTGTTTGGAAGGAGGTTATACTTATGATCTACAAATTTATTTCGGTAGGTAATGATAAAACTGAAAATATGCCAATTCCGGATAGTGTTGTGTTTTATTTAGCTGTATGTCAGACGTACCATATACACAGATACATTTTATGCTAGTGGTGCATTAGCACATAGATTGCATGTTAAATTTTGGCTACCGGTTTCAAAACTTACAATATATGCCCAATTATCAGGTCCCAGTAGATAAGTCTTTGTCTTAACAAAACTACAAGCTAAAAACAACATGAAACAAACAATGAACAACTAAACCAATAAAATTAAAATTAAAAATTTAAATAAGCCAACAGCAATAACATTAATTAAGGAAAAAAATAGACAAAATATATAATGTTAATTAAGTGAGAACTATATCATTAATTAAGTGAGAGAATACAATATATGCCCAATTATCAGGTCCCAGTAGATAAGTCTTTGTCTTAACAAAACTACAAGCTAAAAACAACATGAAACAAACAATGAACAACTAAATCAATAAAATTAAAATTAAAAATTTAAATAAGCCAACAGCAATAACATTAATTAAGGAAAAAAATAGACAAAATATATAATGTTAATTAAGTGAGAACTATATCATTAATTAAGTGAGAGAATTGACACAATATACAATATATTGAGACATCACTACATCAGTGACATTGATTATAAATTTTGACGGGAACTGTACAATAAAGTTAATCAATTATTAATTAATTAATGTAGGGTTTGTAACCAGTGTTTAAATTGTTTTTGATTGGAAATTAGGGTGGAAAAAAATAGACATCGATAGACACAAAATAAGCGTGTGTATTGCCTTGCTAAAATTGTTATATTACATTGCTTACAAAAGGAACAAATATGGAGGAGATATGTCTTCCGACAGTTGACATAAAAATGACAGTCAAACTTTTATTACAATGTTGCCATACATAAAGCTTAAAATATTAAATTGAACATAAATTCACCCCTTTAAAGATTCTCTTCCAAGTTAAACCAATTTATAAAACTAATACAATAATGTCAATGTCACTATAGTGTCTCATTTTTCAATGGTAGTGGACACAAATGTCTAACAGAACGGGTCACTACACGAATGGTGGTTTTCAATTCTGCTACTCTCGAGATGCCGTCCTTTCCAGGAATTAATTGAAGAATTCGCCCCATAGGCCATTTACCTGGCGACTGATAATCATTTTTAATTAAAACTAATGTTCCAACTTTGACTGATGTGGGTGGATCCTTCCATTTATGGACGAACGAAAACGAACGAAATGGTATTGCACAGAATGGGAAGAGACAGAGAACTTTTGACCACCATTAAAAGGCGAAAGATAGCCTATTTGGGGCACATACTTAGAAATGATAAGTACGAGTTGTTGCAGCTGATTATAAATGGTAAAATCGAAGGAAAAAGGGGTCCTGGCAGACGGCAAATATCCTGGCTGAAAAACATCCGAGACTGGACCGGGTTAAACACACAGACGCCCTTAAGAGAAGCAGAAGATAGAGACCAATTTGCAATGGTTATAGCCAACCTTCATTAGTGCAGATAGCACTAGAAGAAGAAGAAGGGTTTGTAAATTTAAAATCATTTTTAGATCAACTTACTATATAACAGAGTTATAACTTCCATATACAATCCATATACAAGAAATGTTCTTCTAATATAGATAATTCTGTAGATCACCACCATCCTCAAGGGACCCATTTACTCAAATATGGGAATATCTAGATATATATTGTATGTTTTTTTATCGTATTATATAAATTATCATTGTATATCAAATTTTACTACGCCAAGGTGAAAAAGGCCGCGGCAGCTTTCTGGGCGTGCAGAAGAGCTTTTGGAGTCAAATGGAGTCTGTAGCCAAAAATTCTATATTGGATTTTTCATTTCAAGATAAGCTTATCCTGACGTGTGCGAGCATTGTGTGGTGACTCCGGGCTAGACTGGTTTCAGCTAAGGCGAAGCTGAAGACCAGAGACATGAAAACCACTCCCACAGCGGCTCTTGAGGCTTTGCTGGATTTACCTTATTTACAGCTTATTGTAGAGCATGAAGCCGTGATGGCACCATATCGTCTTAACTGCTGTGAATACTGGTCGGAAATTAATGGTCGAATGGGCCAATGTGACATCTGGAGACAGTCCCTCGATTGTTGTCTTGTGCTCTTTATGGTGCAGGAAAGCATGGTCCCCCAATTTGAGTTCTTATCCTCCTTCTTGGTTTAATGTACTGACCGGGATGAGTGGATATAACGAGAGCCTGAACTGATTTGTCAAAGCGGGCTCATCTTATTTACGGATGGTTTCAGAATAGAAGAGCGGGCAGGTGCCGGAGTATATGGTAGCATATTCGGATTTGAATCTGGCGGGATCTCGGCTCCCATGCATCAGTCTTTCAGAAGGACAATAGCTAGAACTTGTTCAGGCAGGACCATATCTATCTGCTCTGACAGGCAAGCAGTGCTAAGGGCTTTATAAGTTCATTATAAGTCAGCTCTAAGCTGATTCTTGAGTGAAAGAGAGCACTTGCTGATGTTGCTCGGACTAATAGGGTTAACCTGGTATGGGTACCGGGACACACAAGCATGGAAGGAAACGAAAGGGCTGACACACTGGCACGACAGGGCCCATTCACTCTGCCAGTGGGACCGAACCTGTGATTGAAGTGCCCTTCAGTACTAGTCCTGGTAGTCTCAGAGAGTTTCTTCTGCGGAGGTTCCAGGATTCCTGGGTAAGTTGTGGAGGGTAGAGATAGATTAAGCTTCACATAGTAGGGCCATTCAAAAGTTTTACAGCCCAACTTCTTCTTCTAGCCCGTAGAAGGTGCTTTTTGGTGGTCAGTATGCTTACCGGCCACTGTAGACTCAGGCGGCACCTTCATCTGCTTGGATTAGCGGATATCACACTGAGTCATCTTTATAATAAAGAATCTCCTCACATGTCCTCTAAAGTGTCAGAAGTACCAGAGATGGCAGATCCTGGGTTCGATCTTAATGCAACCGAGCCAAATGGGGGAGTTATACTTAAAGAGATTTGTGGTTTTCTGTGAGGCCACAAGCCATAGTAGCGGTTTAAATTTGATATAAGCTTGTCTTGCTTGTTCGTTACGGCATTTTATTTCTTGTTGAGGATCCCATTGGTCATTCATCATCATTCTCAAATATTAAAATGTTTTCACTTGATCGATTGGAGCATTATCTACTTGCAGTTATATTCTTAAAAGTGCGTTTTTTCTTATTACCATGCATTAAGTTTCAGTAAGTAAGCCTAGTTACTTAAAATTGTGAACATTAATTCATATATACATTTACATGTTTTCTTCATTCTATCGATATTTGTTGTTGTAAGAGTTCGTTTTGTTGTAGACTTTGAAATAAACGATATGAGTTCTTTTCGATCTCGGTCATGAAAATTTTGCGTTTTAGGAAATCCTTATTTTAAATTATGGATTTTGAATTACTCTGTAGATATTTTTTACTGTGATTTATATTTTATACTTCAAAAATTATTTCATTTTGAAAACGAATAAAGAGGTCAAGCTTTTGTAAACAATTGCCACTTTAATTTCAAAATGAAAGTAAAAGCGTTGCGTTATGAATAGCTTTCTCCTGATTTAAAATTGAATCTAATATTGACTCTTGCTTGAGAAAGCATACAATTTCAGCAGTGGTATAAACCCTTTCTTTTTTAATAAAGCAAATCAAATATTTAACATCTAAAAGTTAATAACTCCAAAAAACTGATGAATATTTTTCTTTCTAATATTGTTGAACATAATGATCTCAACATAGTTTTTTAGAGTAGAATAATAATAAAAAGTTTTTTTTTTCACCAACATATCTTAGCTGTTTTATCCAGTGCCGAACATACGCCCCTTGGTAATTGTTAAAATAAATCAATTACTATTTAAATGGGAATAAGCCACAATTAAAGGTTAAACTACGTTTATTGACGTTTCAATTTCCACTTCGGAAATCGTTCTCAAAATACAAACATTAGTAAATTAAACAAATTTTGTTTTTGTAATAATAATAATAATAATAGTTAGTAATTAATTTAAAATGCCACAAGAAAATAGCTTCAGAACAATATTAAAATAAATCATCAAGAGCTACTATTAAATTACGATTACAGTTTACTCATAAGTTATAATTCATTAATTAGAAATGATATCCATTCAGCTCTCTATTTTGTTTGAAAATTCATGTACCGCGCCCACTCTTCGCTTCATATGATCTTCTACTAATTGTTTTGCTAATATTTTAGCTAAAGCAGATTTTTCTTGAATTTAATAATTGTTTTTGGAACTTTGCTACAGTATGTATGCATTTACAATAGCAATATCTCTTATACGAAAGAAAACAGCAAGAGTCCATCTGCGAGTTCTTCGACTACACGAACTTTTAGCACATTTTTCGTCTATGCAGTCTACACCTCCTTTGTTGGCATTATAATATGAAATTATTTCTGGTTTTTCTATTGAAGAATCATTACAAGCTCTATCGTGCATTGATAATATTAAAATTGTAGCTTTGTTTTTTCTGGCCACATAAGATACCATTGTACACTCTTCTCTAAATCCATAAGCACCATAAGCAGGTTCCCTGGTTTTATTCGTCCAAAAATGACGGAGGTATTTCACGTTTCTTCTTTTTTAAAGTTCCTACATAAGTAAGATTATTTTTCTGCAAAACATCTATTAGCTCTAATAACGAAAACCAGTTACGTTTCTGTTGCTGTCAATTAAAGGTTTAGTTAACCGCAAGACTGCTTGTGTTGGTTTTGAGTATTTTTTTCTTCGGGTAAAAGACTAAAGCCGTCCGAGTCTTTGCCACTGTATGTACCCGTTATAGAAATAACTGGTTCTTGCATCAGTAAGAGCCATTATTTTGATGCCATACTTACATGGCTTATTAGGCATATACATTTTAAAACGGCACCTTTCCCTAAAACTGACAAGCATTTCATCAACAGTTGCCGATTGACCTAGACCATATGCGTTTTGACCATTTTCAATAAAAGAATTGAATATATAAGAAACTGCTGCTACTGGATCATGTTTTTTCTTTCTTCTCGATCATCTGCCAGTTCCATCTGTTGCAAAAAGCGTTTTTATATTCTCATGGTTCTATTTGAATACCGCAGAATATACGAGAAGTCCTATGAAAGCTTTCATCTCCGTTATGTCAATATCCTTGAGGGTTTATTTGGATCATTATACTTTATTTTCATTAAATTCAATTTATGATTGGTCTACTGAACAACACATAATAACATATTTTCGCCAAAGAATAACTGCCATACCTTTAGAGGATCAGCTTTCTCTCCAAGACTTCGTGATTTTGTTTTTAGGACGGGAATTTTTGTTACTAAATTATGTTTCCTTGTACGAGATACTAAGTCGGGTCACTAATAGTCAACGAATAATATAAAGAATAGATGAAGTGATGTGCCGATGGGCGGAGTTATTTGTACAGGGTGTTCAAAAATTCTATATGCTGTAGTCTGTCAGACGGCACGTCTCCAGTTAAGGGTTAAAAAAGCATTTGATTGATTATAACATCAGACAGTTTAAGCGCTAACAAATTAATAGAATTGAATTGTCATTTAAGTCGAAATTATTTTTGTTTATGTTTTATTATTATTCATTACTTTCAACCAATTTAAACCATGTATAATTGAGTCTATGGTAATTAAAATGAATTCTTACAAATGCACATATTATCCATCATATGATAAATCGGTAAAATGAACGAATATAGTCACGAATATTCTATTTAGTTCCTATTATCTCTTTCTAACAATTATTGTCCGATAATTTGTCTCCCCTGAGACTTGAAAATAAAGAGAAAATAAACATCAAAATAAACCTAAACGACGATGTAATATTCCAAACATTCCCTAGTTATTTCAGACCTGGCTATATTTATTTTCACCTAATGATTCCTTAATATCTATTTGGTTTCAAACAAAACATAAAAAAGTGAAAGTCAGTGGCCATTACCTTTGTTTCGCCCCAAACTAACGACTACTCCACAACTCCCGAGACATATTATAGTTTTTTTACTTTCTTTTCGTTCTGTATTGATTTCCAGTTATCTCCTAAATAGTTTCTTTGTTGAAAAATGCATGAAAGCGATTACGGTGCATAAGCCGACGGAAAAACAAATCCACTGACGCCGAAAATGAGTCATTACACAATGTACACATCATTTACACATAGTATAATAATGTAAAATAAAATGATAAATGTAGATTTGTGAGATAGATATATATCTATATTTTTAGATACTCTGTATTTTTGTTGAAAAAACAGTTTTATTATCAGATTCTTTTAGTCGATTATATCTCATATAATTACTGTATTGCAGAATGTCCTTTGCAAAAACTAGTAGACCTAAACAAATAACTTATCTTTGGGAAACATTATACATATTATTATAAATAACACAATAATTATGTAGTGATATTATTTTTAACGAGAAGTCTCTATCAGTTGAGTGAGAAATATACATATACATTTCTCGGCTGAAGCTACTTTTTATTTAATCACAAATTTAAACGTAATTAAGAAACCTTGTAAAATGTTTTGAGTACGTCGACTACTGAGATGTGGAAGAATAGAAAGATATTCTAACTGTAGAATAATAATGGTAGAAAAATTAGTTCTACAGGTAATATTGCCAACTACCGCTTGCAAAACAGACTAACACTGTCGCTTGATCAACAAACTTGCTACTAGACTTACCCACAATTTCTTCTTCTCCGCGTGAATCCTTATGCCTTTCAGAACGATATTTCCTATTTTTTGTCCAATTTAATTTATTTGATCTAGGTATTAGTAGTAGTATTCTCTTTGTTGAAATGTCTTGTTTATTTTTCTAATTTAATGACTATATCAGCCCAACTGGTAACTCTCTGTTTTTTTTAGTAGATATTTTTGATTATACCAGGAGTGCCCCTACCCTCGATTTTTCTATTAAGTGTGGGTCATATATTATACTGAAAACCAAAACCAGGTGATTATTAAAATATTCAATAATCACCTGGTTTTGGTTTTTAGTATAAGATATGATCAACACTGAATAGAAATATCGAGGGCGGTGGCACTCTACGATATTTGTGATTCTTTTCGCAACTTCCTCATCTAGACGAATCTATCGAACCAAGAGATCGCATTTGAAATGTAGTCACCAGACCTCTAATGGTTTTCGTTTAAGGGTCTAATCATCCTAAAGACTATCTGCTGCTATTGAAGCAAGTTTAAAATTTACTCAATTATTCCTCTTAAAAAATTACTATGTCCATATACTTTGCTAGACTTGTTCAAAATAACCCTTAAGCAACAAGCGATTTGTCACGCCTGTTCGCAACAACGAAATAGCTTACAGTAAGTTGTCCTTGCTCTTATTATCTTTTCGTTCGTTCGTATAAGTTCGTTCCTATTGTCGAACAATCCAGGTTCTTCTTCTTAAGGTGCCATGCATTTCTGCGTAGGCGTCCACCGTACATCGTCTTGTCAGGTGAGATGTTAAATAGTCAGGATTAAATAATTCTGTTTTTAGCAGCATTGCGAAGCATTTCATAGCTGTGGATTCCTGTCCATTGTCGAATATTGCGCAGCCATGACATTTTTTTACGTCCGAGACCTCTCCTACCCTCTATTTTCCCTTCGAGTATCAGTTGCTGAAAAGTGTATCGTTCTCCTCGTATAATGTGCCCCAAGTATGCAGTCTTCTTACTTTTTACATAATTAATAATAATCCAGGTTAGTTTCTAAGAAAAGCTGAGATGTGGCTCTTCTATGAAAAAATCTTTTCAGTCAGGAGAAAGTAGAAATTATAGAAAATAAGACTACACCGACTTATCAATTAAGTACCATTTTCGCGTGGCACTCTTCGCCAAATACCCCCACTCTTTTTTATCCTTAGCTAGCCTAAATATCTAAAATCAATTGCATTTTCGTTGTGGCTCCTGTTGCATGCGGTTGTCTCCATCAAACGGCGGTAAGTGTAATTTCAATTCACCATTATCCATCTATTTTCATACAGTGCTTCCTACAGTAAATTTTCCATCCATTCAGTTCAGTCTATTCTGTTGCAGTCTAGTCTATTGTGAGGATTGATCTGATGTATTACCTGTACCTACATTGATTTGATGATTGGTGTGCTGATTGAATCCATGGTAATTCGATACCTTACTTAAATCATCTACGCTGCTTGAGATGTCCCAATACACCTGTCGCGGGTGCAACCTGTCAAGTGCCTTTAGCGACGACCGTTCTATGAAAGAACGTCATTACCTGTGACTACCTGCCGCCGACTGTAAGTGCAATACCGATTCTTCAATTGTGAGTAGCCGAGATTTTTATGATTCAACGATCATCTTTTTTGGTGCTACCTAAATCGTTAGGAATTGATTTATGACTTAAGTTCAGTGCCTTTAATCTATTTATGGTTTGTTTATATTGAATCCAACCGAGCGAACTATTAATAGCATAAATTTGCGGTATCTTAATATATACGATATATATGATCAGATTTGTTTTATATGTAGTTTACATTTATTATAGATTTTATACGCATATTTGAGGTGATCACAATTAAACATTTCAGTAACTTCATGTTTACGTATTCTCAAAGTGCAAAAATCACTCATTTGTTTTACTTCAAGTTATATCAAATATTGACGTAGATATAACTTTAATATTCCTTGCCTTTTTCTTATTCTTGAGGATACTAAATTACTCATAATTATTTTTCGGAAAATATTATTCGTTGCATTTAATAATAAATTGTCCAATAACTTATTTCTTGCTGTTTAACTGTTCAATAAATTTTAATTTTAATATTCCTGTTGATGAACTATTAGCCTTTTATTTTTTTTTAAATGTATATATTTATTTCATGTGCATGGTGTATCTCTTTCAGACTTTGTTATTGATTGATATTACGATTTAATTTATTATATAAACAATGTATATGTGGCGAAATATTAAGTGTGTACCGCGTAACCATAATAACTTTTCTCTCACGGTTTATTTTATTTTCGCGTGATTTTCCTAGCCGTACCTTACCTTTCTCGTTATCTTATTTTATATGTCGTAGGTTTTCCTATTCCTTTAAAAATAGGGTGATGGCCAATTACTTCCCTTCTCTTTATCTTCTAACTTCTCTTCTCTTTTTCTTTAGTACTCCACTAACTAATTCTTTGTATTTGAGCTGCAAAGAACCCCGACCAAGATACCTCTACCAGACTGAAGCTCGAGCCTAGTGCCGTTTCCTGGGTAAACTCCAATCAGTCAATAAAGGGGGTACACTATTATAACTGTATTTTGTCAAAACTAGGAATGACTTCGAAAGTCCCACAACCGCTTTTGTAGAAGAAGTA
Source organism: Diabrotica undecimpunctata (assembly GCF_040954645.1). Classification (NCBI taxonomy): domain Eukaryota; kingdom Metazoa; phylum Arthropoda; class Insecta; order Coleoptera; family Chrysomelidae; genus Diabrotica; species Diabrotica undecimpunctata. The sequence goes on along the minus strand of NC_092807.1, from coordinate 35,685,359 downwards.
AACTCGACCTGTAAACTCCCATACCGGTAGTAATTCGGGGGAAATATCACGTAGTCGAAGACCGTCGTGTTCCAGTTCTTTTTCTCCAAACATTCTCTCTGTCTGCTTTCTGGGCCGAGGGGCAAAATTTCGAAAGATATTTGATGAATTGTCAGTAGAACTGCTTAAATACGCTGGCAAAAAAAAACGGAAAATCTTAGCAGGTTTATTTTGCGAACTGCTTAGTTCAAAATTCATACAAGACCACCAGAATACACCAAATATAATTCTCATTTATAAGAAAGGTAGCAAAATTATATCAAAAACTTAAAAACTATAGACCTATAAGTCTACTACTAATCATATACAAGACATTTACAAAGACCCTCAGCAACAAATGAAGAAACGCATTAGAAGCATATGGATATACATTTTGCGAACTAATGAGTAAACCTAATATCCAGCAACCGTAGAAAATATATTAAGCAAAATAAACTGGTAGAACAAAGGCCTGTCCATTGATGAGGAATACCTCAGTCATCCTTAATTTGCAAACAACATTGTTATGATCCCTAATAATACTACAAGAAGCTATAAGCGACCTAAATGCAGCTAGCAGTGAAGTTGGCTTAAAAATGAACCTGAAAAAAACAAAACCATGCAAAATGAGGTAGTGGATGCCCAAGCTGTAATATTTACCACCACTGCATCTTAAACAGCAGACAAGAATGTATAAGTAGGGATTTGAAAAAAACATGCTAGTGAAGATAATTAAGATTGGTGCAAACCAAGCTCGTAACTTATAAAGAAATATAATAACGAAAACTAATACAGCCTAGGGATAAAAGCGCAAATAATTCTGATGAGGTATATACACAGAGTTCAAAAATTTGCAAATTATGGTACTCATTTCCGCTTAATTTTAAGTATTTGTACATCGTATTCAAAAATGTTCCAAATAAGTATATAGTTATTATGATAGATGTGTTCATCATTTTGGTTGTGTTCAGTTTTATACAAAGTAAATAAATTAAATCAATTTTTCTTCCAGTCTTCCATAGAATAACAAACAGTTTGTAAACCTTTTGTGTTTTGTAACATAGGGGAAACAAACTCTTAAGCTTCTTAATAATTCATTACAAAGTTTAAAATTTTATTTTAAGTAAAAAGTATTTACTTACGTTTTGCATTGAAGTTGGGTCAATACCGAGAACGGGATATTATTATAATAATTACTCCAATACGTTATGTTTATTTCATGCTATTGTTAGTGTAAACCGACCTTGGAGATCTATATTTAAAAACGATCTGTTTCCAGTCAACGAATAATTCACTACATTTTGCTGATTAGTCGTTATTTGAGGTTGCTTCCGCGACCGATCTCAATTGTAAACACGTCAGAAGTTTTATATTAAAAGTGAAAAGTGATATCTATTATTCTTGGTTAAAAATGTTGATCTGAATCAGAGTTAAGTCAAAGCGGTGGAAGCCTAACTTCTTAACACCACAGTGTATTTTTTATCGAATTTTCTAAATTCAAAACTGCTAACCTATAGATTTTATTGTTATTTTATTTCATTTGTTTAAATATATTCTAGCCATATATTGTAACTTTATACGATATGAAAGAAAATATACTTATAAAGACAACAGAAATCCTGATCCTTTGTTAGATTTCATATAATCTTTTGTTGTGTTTTATTTGTCTACTCGTCTATGTAGTCCTATAAAGCACGCCCCTGAGAGCCCAGAGTTTGTGAGTTAGAAAGTTACCTTTTGAACTTCCATTCGTCGGTTTACGGTTTCAGTTTAGTAGAGTGCCGAGAAAAATATTGAGTTTTCTTTACGAGCCCTTTAAACTCTGCTTTATTTTAAAATATGAGTTGCTTTATACTCTAAAAATTGCATCCAACGACGGTTTTAAACATAAGAAAGCTAAGAAATGCAAAAAAACCTTTACGATGGCGCGGAACGCTATGAATGTATAATTAGGCATAAAAGGATATTAAAAGTTTCAATTTGTTCTTTTCCGTAGTTCAGTATAATAATTCATAAAATTTAAAAACAAAAAAATTCCGATTTTTTTAATACCACTTTATTTATAATCTGTTTAAAAATAATAATAACATGCGGTTTGTTTACAAATTGGTTAAATAGGGAAAAACTCAGAAGCAGTTTAAAGGCACCGGCCTAAAACCGAAAACAAAAATTTTGGAAACCGGGTTGGGCGCGTCGATATTCACTACACCGAGCTTTCGACTTCCTCTCTGAAGTCTTTATTAAGTATTATGATCCATATATATATATATATATATATATATATATATATATATATATATATATATATATATATATTGCAACGGAAAAAATTAGAAATAAAAAATAGGGTTTACTCTTTTGATCAAAACAGATTAAAATTTATGTGGTTATAATTTACAAATGTTATAATGTTTATTTTTGCATGAAAGAAGTTTTACAATTAAAATGGTACCTGGTATTTCACTAAATGTTATTTTTTTCTTTTAAAAGTTCTAGGGTTGGAACTGGAGACTCAAATTCACTGCAACACAAACAAATGCAATGTCATACTGCGAAAATTGTCTGGAACATTCCAGTTCGCCTGGAACATCAAGAAGAAGCAGAACTAATCTGACTTGACAATGGCAAGTGTGACTTTGCCGAAACGTTGCCAAAACAATGGTTTTTCTTAAAACCAAAACTATTTAACGCGGAGTCATACCCGGAAAACAACTGAAACCACATATAGCTCCCGCGGAAATTTCAAATCCAATATACACCGCTAAGAATCTGCAGAGTCAAACAACAACGTTTTATATAGCGACATATAACTGCCGCTCGCTATGAAGTCTTGTAGAACTGTAGAAAGATCAACATCTTCATGATGTCCGTAAAAAAGTGAGTCATTCGTTCTCTTGCATATTTGCCACTAATAATTAACAACTCGGTATGGATATTTTCAAGACTTGGGGTTTACCTGGCTTTATATCTTTAAAAGCCTTTGTGACTCCTTCTTATATGAAGGGGCGGAAGTATTTGGTTATTGTGGCTTCGGTTCTTAGGGCTTTGAACTGGTTTCCCCTTCATTATGTGTAGCGTGTCTTTTAGTGCACGCTGCATGAACAGCTATTTAGGGTCGGCTTAGATTTAACAGCCGAAATAATTGCTAAGCACTTGGTTTCTCCTTGTCCTAAATAATGACTAATGGGACGGAATGAGATAAGAGCCATCGATGTCTGAGGTGTCAGAATTGCACAAACGCACGCAGGGCACGTTCAAATCTACTTGAGATGAGTCCATTCGACGTACTGCGTTTTTACTACGTTTCTAGTATCCTAAATAAACTCTCGTGGCAACACTCTCCTCTCATTGCACATAAACTTCTAGAGTTCAAGAGCATAAACGTCTTATCTCAAGCCAGATATGCTTCGCAGAGCATGCCGTCCTTTGAAAAAGAATGGTAAAGAAGTGGGCGTCTCTACTGTACCTAGTCGGGATCTCGTTTCTACTTATATCCACTGGTCCACCATTCGAACATAAAGAGTAAGTGTTCCTAGTAAGTGGTGACACGTCAGTCGTAAGCCCCACGTTATGGCTGACGTGTCACCCTCATCTATAGACGGACTCATCGGGGATTTGTTTTGCCAGAATAGAATAGGAAAACATGCTGATGCGAAAGCCAAACCTTGCACCATCTACTTTATTCCAGAAGGGAAACCTGCTCCACATAGCCTTTTTTTAGATTGAACCTTGGGCCAGGAGAATGTGGTTCTAGGTTTTATGTTTCTATTTCTATGATCACTGGGAATATCTGACTGTGTAGCAAGTAATCCATTACTTTTCGTACAATTGCAAGACTACTTTGATATTGTTTCATAACTTAAAGGTGAGTCTGTAGCATCAAACATGGGTGAGAGATGTTCGTCTTCTTCCTATTTTACTAATGCGTCTCATTATCGCGCAGTTTTTATATTTCTAGTATTAAGGATGGCTGTTGTAATCTCCCACGTATGTAGATGGCTCAGAGTATGTGTGCGTAACTTGATTTAGGTTACCAGCTAAGCATGGCCTGAGGGGTTACGAGAGAAATAAAGAGAATAACACATTTGCTGGTTTCTTTGAATTTGGGGTCTGTGGTTTTGACATACTGCACTAAAGAACACTTTCTTTAAGACGCATAATTACACTGTCCAAAACTCAAAAGCACATGACAAAAAATGACAATGAAAATGGTACGGGATCTAACAAAAGAGAATTTTCAGCCCATAGTAAGCAATAAAGAAAAATTTACCTCAGTCCTAAATAATATTACCACAATAGCGAAAGCCAAATAACTCGAAGAACGATCTTTTGGTAGGCCAGTAAGAAGTACATAATAAATAAATTTTAAAAATCTCTTATGCATGACTGTGCTATACAAAACAAGCTGTTGCAGAACTGACAATACGCATATGCGAAACAATTTATATCAACAACGAATATACCAGTGTACTGACAGGTTATATTGTTACATTCATAAGATAATTTTGAATGCACATGATAAGAAAATAGGGTGGTTTTAGTTGGTAGTTAACAGTTTGAGGTGGTGTATTGGGGTCACCCATAAACAAGAAGAGTGGCTAACGCTGACAAGCCGTCCTGCTGAGTTAAATCCAACAGGATCTGCGATATCTTTCTCAGTGGGTCCAGAACTTTTTTTCCCTTGGCCAGTTTACCCGGCCATCATATTTTTCTTTCTTAAGTAGGTTTAGCTCTATGAGATAGTTAGTACGAGATAGACTAAAAATAAACAGACCTTAACCTTCCACGGCTAGCGCGTAGACAAAATCTCCGCGCCGATCTAAACTTCTCAATTTCTCAAAAACTACCCACCCTTTTTTCTGGTTCGCCCATGTACCTCCCACAAATGTTAATTAATTTATTCATACCAAGCGTCACTTGCATCCTGTTCGTTGATGTGAAGGTATCAGTGATTGCGGACAAATTCTTCGCGCGACAGCGGTGTTGTTTTAAAATTTTGAACGTTTGTTAGTTATTGTGAATTTTTAAAAATATATGCGTATGAGGCTAAATAAGAACTTTTGCAACATCTAATGGACGAATGCCTTCGAGTCGACGACGAGAATGAAAATGATGAGTACGAAGATGACGAAAAACAAGAAGAAAATAACATAGAACAAATGAATGAAATTAGTGAGACAGAACAATAATTTCTGATACGGAAGGTGCTAAATTGATGGTTTCTGCTGGGCCTTTCTTTCTTGGTACAGACACAACTACTAAATGGATAAAACATATTCCTCCAAGAAATGTTAAAGCACTTCAGAAAACTTAATTATGCATTTATCAGGTGCTAAAGAAGTTACCAAGAATTTAAAAGGTGAACTAGATATTTGGAAATATTTTTTTAACGATACCATGATAAACAATATTGTTGAATGCACAAACAAACATATTAGATACTTCAAAGAAAACTACAATCGAGAGAAAAACGCAAAGGAAACAGATGCTTTAGAAATTTGTGGTTTTATTGGTTTACTCTATTTGGCAGGTATTTTGAAAAGTGGTTAACCTGCACAGACGAACTTTGGAATAAAGACGGTACAGGAATTGAGATGTTTCGACTAACAATGTTCAAGTACTGATTTAAATATTTACTACAACACCTAAGGTTTGATGATATAGATTCACGTGAGGAAAGAAAACTATTAAATAAATTTTGTCCCATATGAGAGATTTTTGAAATGTTTACTTTTAATTGCAAAAACGGTTATACGCCGTTGGAATACGTCAAAATAGATGAAAAATTGGAGGCATTTAGAGGTCAATGCAGTTTTAAATAGTATATACCTAATAAACCAAATAAGGTTCTTGAACTCCTAAGTGGATCATAGAGCTTCAGTGAAAACGCGCCATCGGGTTCTATTTTACGCTAAGGCCTTCACCTCATTCCAAGACTTTCCTTGGCCTCTTATCTCGTCCATGATGGATTTCTCCAAGTTTGTACTGGGCGACCTCTTTTTCTTTTCCCTTGGGGATTCAACTATAGGACAGTCTTTGCGATACTGGAACTATTTTTTCGGAGTGTGTGACCGTTCCAACCCCACTTTCTGGACTTAATTTCATTTTGTACCCTCTTTTGTTCGGTCAGGTGTAGCATATCTTCGTTTCTGATGGTGTTAGGCCAGAATATACGAACAATTCTTCGTAGACATTTGTTAACAAAGACCTGCAGTTTATCTGTGAGGGTGTTTGTCACTTTCCAGGTTTCACATCCGTAGAGTACAGCAGGCATGACATTTTATCGGAATATTCGGATCTTTGTCCTTGTCCCTACTCGACAGATCTTCAAACATTGTTGAGCGTGCTGAAAGCTTCTTGGGCTTTTCGTATCCTCATACGAATATCGTCTTCTGTACCTCCGTTTTCTGTTATGACACTTCCAAGATACGTAAAGTTTTCCACATTTTCAATCTGAATATTGTCGATAGTAAATAGCGTGTTGTTCCATGCATTTATTCTCATGGACTTGGTTTTACTAATATTGATTTTTAAATCTATTTTATTGGCTTCAGTGGAAAGTGTTTCCAATTGGTAAGCCAGATCTTGGAACCTTTGACCTAATAAGCAGATATCGTCTGCGTATTCTAGATCGCTTAGGCGTATGGTTTACGTCCATTGTATCCCTCTTGTATCGGAGTCTAGTTTGGAGAGAACATAGTCTATAGCTATGTTAAAAAGAAACGGAGAAAGCACGCATCCCTGTCTAACTCCAGTAAGTGCGTCGAATAAATCAAATAAATATGGATTAAAAATTGTTGTGCTAGCAGATTCCAAGACCTTCTATACCAGCAATTTTTGGGGCAATAACCACCAGGTCCTTTTGTTGTAAGTAATTCTCCATGAAAAGTGGTAAAGAGATATGTGAGCCTCTAAGAGAAAGCAAACGGAAAATTACTGCGGACAATACCAATAATCCAAACCTACATTGCTTCGTAATACCAAACCTACATTTCTAGGAACGTGTCGTAAGAATAAAAAGGAATTACCCCATGAATTTTCTAAGCCCATAAGCAGACCTATTCAGTCCAGCATGTTTGCTTTTTATGATGATATTATTTTGGTGTCCTATATACCAAAAAAAAATAAAAACGTACTCCTCCTGTCTAGTTTACATCATGACAATACAATTGATGAGGATTCCATGAAACCCGAAATGATTCTTAACTACAATTCTACAAAGGAAGGAGTTGACACAGTAGACAAGTTATGTGCTGCCTATGACTGCGCTAGGAATACTCGACGATGGCCAATTGTACATTTTTATTCCATGCTAAATGTAGCTGGTATAAACTCCATGGTCCTTTTCTATTGTAATAACAACGAGATTTGTTTACTACGAAGACAGATTTTGAAAATTTAGCATTCGCTCTGACTCAACTGCAGCTTAACGTTCGTGCTTGTCAAGCCAATATACCACGTATCATGTCATCCAGAATAAAAGATATCACTAAGGTAGATCCTGTAAATCACCCTCGACATATTTCAGAAGGTAGTAGAGGCAGATGTGACTTTTGCGACAGAATAAAAAACAGACATACCAGTCGCAAATGCAAACAATGTGGAAAATTTGTGTGTGATGAACACACTATCTATACTTGCCCAGATTGTTTTGAGGATATTTTTTTTAATTTTTTTTAAACATATTTACATGTATTTTCTTCTTATTCTTCTTATAGTGCCGTGCACCTATAGTGCGTTGGCAAATTATCTTAAGGCCAGACGTCTGTCTTTTGTGCATGCAAAAGATCGCCAGTGTTATTTATGCCTGTCCAGTTCTTTATGTTCCGTAGCCACGACATTTGTTTGCGACCTACTCCCCTCTTGCCTTTAATCTTTCTCTGGATGATTAGTTAAGGGATTGCATATTTTTTTTCTCTCAGAATATGGCAGAGGTATCCAATTTTTCGTACCTTTATCAAATTGAGTAGTTCTCTTTCAGTATTTTCTTAACAAACACTGAAACTTTGATAATCTAATCAGTTGTTTTGATTTTTAATAATTTTTTTTCAGAATATATTAAATATTTTGAAATTTTAGAAAATTTCACGTAGGTAGTGAAGTAAATATTTCCTGGGTTTGTCGGTCTATTGTAAATAAAAATACTTAGCTATTAATTAAACGTTTCAGTTATTTGTCATTTTCAATAAAGTGCTTATTGAAAATACTATATGCGATACATATTAGTTTTGTTAATAGAAACTAAATTGAATAAGTGTTCCGATAAAAATTTTTATACTCTTTTATAGTAATTAAAATGTTTAGTACAAAAATATTGGGCATATAAAAATACGTGAGTAACATTTAACTCGAAATGCTATTTATCAAAAATATGCAACACCATTAATTTTGAAACTGGATATTACGTAACATACGGACGACTGGCTGTTATTTTACATTTCATAATTAATTGGGAAACAAGAGTATAGTCAATGCAATGATAAAGAGAGATAGCCTAACATAAAAATTATATATATTGGGTTTTAGTTATTGAAGTATGAAATAATATTGAATATCGTAAAATCATGTTTTAATCATTTAATAACTCTGGAAAATCTGGTATGACTATGTTTTATTAAAAAATGTAATATCTAAATTATATATTGCAAAATAAAAGCCCGATAACATGAGCCTTTATTATTAGCTGAAACATTTTTAACGTGTTGAACAAAATTGAAAAACATATTTCGACAATTTCGAATAATTTTTGAAAGTTATAATATTTGTAAACTAAAAAAGGCACTTGACGACTCGCTACAAACAATTTAACCATTTCTATATATTTAAAAAACTGACGTAATGCTACAAAAAATTGAACCGGAATATAATGGCTCTTAAGCCGCGTTTACATGATGACAATTGGCGAGATTATTGAGTCCTTTGTCTATCACAAACTGTACCATAAAGGGTTTGTGGGAATAAAGAGGGGGGGGGGGAATTTATTACGATGTAATATAATTGACTGTTATGAGGTGTTAAAATGGCATGATGACAATTGGCGAGACAATTGTCAGAAGACAACTGACTGGCATGAAATTATTGTCTTCGTCTAAACACTTCAGATCAATTGCCTTGCCAACTGCCCTCACAATTGGCCCAAAATTCAGTTGTCTCCAGGAGTAGACTAACGATAATGAGCTGCGCCCAGTGCCCCCCCCCCCCACCACTCGAAATCTTAATTGTCGCGACAATTGGCGCCGTGTGAACGGTGTAGGCCAGTAGTGGTGTCTTATTTTTTGCCAGTTCTCTCACCGGACACAACAGATGACGAGTAGTCGGCCATGTATTAGCTGTCTACTGCCATGGCAATAGTTGACCCCGTATAAACATCTTCTCGTTCAACTGGACTGGCCTCTGACAATTCGCAACCACGTGATGACAATTGTCCAATGACAATTGTCTCGCCAATTGTCATCGTGTAAACGCGGCTTTATGTCTAAACTATAATATTGAAAAAAACTGAGAAACAAGACTAAAGAAGAAAATAGGTTCGGCCCTGATAGCGATCAAATCTACCACGTTATCAGCTTTTCCGAAATATAGTCATTTTAAATGCTAAAAACAAATCATTATTAAATATTTATACCTCTACTACACATTTAAGTGCATAAGTTAGTGCTGACAATATTATCTCAAGTGAGTAGCACTTCTTTTCGTATTATTTTTGTAACAAGAACAAAATAACCTTTAAATATTACCTACGTAAAGAGATAACAAAAATTCCAGTTGGGTCTTGACCAGTTTTTTGGACCGGCCCCAGGATCGGCTCAACTTCTGATCAAGAAAATTAATCAAATGACTTCATACAACAATAATACTACACACAACTCCACTAAACACAGTTACTCAGATGTCGTAAATTATTTTAAACATCCAACAAAACAACAAGCAATAGTCATTTCCAGCATTGAAGGTACAAAAATCCATGATTACGTCGTAGCTGTTGGCGCTCACTAGTGGGTCCAGTTAATGTACTTTTTGCCTCCAGAATTGCTAACAATAGGATATGCATATACCTCTCTTCAAAAACCACTGTTTATGCTCTTCTTCATTCTTATAAATATATCGAAATAAATGGATGTCAAGTCGAAGTAAGAAGATTAATTTCTCCAGCCCAGAGACTTCTGATATGTAATGCATGTCCTACAATCCCGAACGAAATAATTGAACAAGAATTACAAAAACTTGGTATTCACACTGTATCCAAAATGACTTTTCTTCGAGTAGGTATGTCTGAAAGTGAGTACAGTCATGTTCTGAGCTTTAGAAGGCAATCATTCATTACACCCCTGGAAAATATGTCTATTCCTGACTCTTTTACCATAAGTCATGATAATACTTCGTACAGGGTATTTCTCTTCATAGACGGATTTAGTTGCTCCAAACGTAAAACCATTGGTCATCAAGAATCAGAATGCGCTTACAATTCAAACCAAACTAATTCAACTACCCTCTTAGATTCAATCCAAACCACATCATCATTATCTAAACCTCATGAACCTAATGATACCCCTTCGACTCCCCTCTCAGATTCAACTCAAACCACATCATCATTATCTAAACCTCATGAACCTAATGATACCCCTTCGACTCCCCTCTCAGATTCAACTCAAACCACATCGTCATTATCTAAACCTAATGTACCTAATGATAAAATATATCAATCTATGGAAACCGACCTCATCCAAAACATATCTAAAGATAATCAAAACACTTCGTCTTTTTCTTTCAAAACAACATCACCAGCGGTAAATAACACTGAAAATACTACGGAAATCGAACTCATCCAAATCATGTCTAAAGATAATCCAAACACTTCGTCTTCTTCTTCCAAAACAACAGCACCAGCTGTAAATAACACTCAAAATACCTTAGAGAATGCAGTCAATTCTAAACAGCTAAAAAGACATAACATATCATCTCCTGAAATTAACGAAGACAACCCAAAAACCGACTCCACCGACTCATCCGTTTTTAATACCCCTAAACAATATAAACCAAAACAGAAACACAAAACCTCTTCCAAAACCTTCCGCGAAGATGTCATTCACTCCCTAGAATCCATCAAAGACAAAATCGAAAATAGATTACCTCCTTTTATACCAAATTTCAATGAAATATGTGATTTTATGGAAAATGTTTTAAACTCTCATAACCCTGAATTAACTTCTAAAAATTACTCCAGTGAACCAGAGGAACTAATTCAGATCCTTAATTTTGTTTATTGTTACACACAAAATTCTAGGTTAAGAAATAATATTACCCGACTAAAAAAAAGAAACCCTAAACCTTCTTCATCTGACGAAACTGACGAATCATCACTAGTTGAAGCATAATCAAGGGATGACTAATTCTCCCTAAACTATATTAGGGAAAATATCAGCACAGAAACAACATACAGTATTCTCCCAAATTTGCCATCCCAATATTGGTTCTACAAAACTAACTAAAAATAGTACTCCCCTTATAAAACGAATAAAATCTTCTAACTTTGAAATGGATAAACTTAATCGATCTCCACAAGTCAGTGTAAATTTTCCTACATGGACAATCCAACCACTTACCATTGACTTAACCCTTACAAAATACCCCAATCAACTACAAATCCGATTTTCATTAAACACTTGTACTCCGAAGTGATATCTCATTATCCTAATTATCTCCAAATTTTTCAGTGATGCCTCTAAAGTTCATGACGGACACGCTGCTGCATACTACTGTAAATACACTACTCATACTATATCCATACATACAAACTTCTGCATCCTCACAGGCGAGACCACAGCCATTATGGAAGCCTTAATTTTCTTCAAAACGCGTAGTGAGAATAAATGTGTCATCATCACTGACTCATTAAATGCTCTATTAGGTGTAAAACAAGTATACCCTACAAATCCAATATTTCGGGCTATAAAAAATGAGATAAATATAATTCAATCAACTCGAAAACAAGTAGCATTTATCTGGGTACCGTCGAATGTAGGAATAGCTGGAAATGAGAAAGTGGACAACCTAGCAAACACAAGTCGAATAAACTCACAATACACAACCAAATCAAGAAATTACCCATACTCCGACCTCAAAAACCTAATTAAAGACCACTGTATGAACATATGGCAAGACTACTGGAAAGATTCAGAAACCAAACTATATGAGATTTATCCCCTTGTGAAGACCATCTTGACTAATCCATCCAATAGAAGGGACCAAGTAATAACTAACGTACTAAGAATTGGACACACTACACTGACCCATAAATTCTTAATCAACAAAGAATCTTCTCCAACCTGCAGAAACTGTTCTCTCCCATTGACGCTGAAGCATATTCTGATTGACTGCCAGTACCACGAACAAACAAGAAGAAAATACGGAATCTCAGATGACATCTCAAAACCACTTTAACCATAAACACTGACCATGTAATAAATTATTTAAAAGATTTACGTTTATATACATCTATTTATTGTAAATAAAATGAACTCTTGTGTACGTTACTCCACTAATAACCCTGCGTGGTTGATGTGGATTATATGTATATAATATAAAGGATTTTAAATAAATTTTTTGTGATACATGGTATACAGCCAGTTACAGGAACTTAGTTTCCTTGTGAATTACGAAATTGTTTATGTCAAAGTTCCTGTCCAAATACACTGAAGACTTTATGCGTGGATTAAAACAGAAGTACTCACAACGGAGAATATTGTTAGAAAGAAATATATCTGAATACCCTGGAACAATTTTTATTTACGATGTTGGATACCATTATTTGAGTACTTACAAATGTTATCACTTATCACTGAATTTAATTTTAACTTTTCATAAAATATTACTTTGTACTTATTACTTTTACGGATGCCTACAAGGTTTATGGTTAACGAAGACCGACACTTTGTTACTTTTTTTTTCTTAAAAACAAACTGCTTCTTACAGCTATCGGGAATCAACTGTCTACACTGTCTCTACACTCACTGTCGTTTTCTTTCATTCCAAAAACTCCCTTGGCTTAACACCCCCTTCAATCAATAACTTTTCTTCCTTTTCATTGGTCAAAACCACTATTCCCCTTACTTCATTTCAACGTCTTCAAATTTCCCAGTTGTAAGTACTTTAACATTTTCTACGAACTCCATATTCCCGACTTCTTTCAAACAACCCTTTTCGTTAATCTTACGTTCAAACACAAATTGTTCTTAAATTCACTTCAAAACCAATAAACAATAGGTATTTTACATTTTAAATTCAAGAAACAAATATTTTTTAAAAAACTACTTTAACGTATTACAAAATGACAAATTTTATGTATACAATAGACAGATTTTCTTCTTCTTCTCTGTCTTTATTTATCTATATATATATATATATATATATATATATATATATATATATATATATATATATATATGTATATATATATATATATATATATATATATATATATAATATATATATATTGTTATGATTGTTTATTTTGAGTTCAAACTTAGTTTATTGAGCCAATAAAAAAATTATAAGTTATCTGTTATCAAAAGTAAAATAATCCTTATATTACCTGTGTTCGATGGATTCAAAAGATTTTCTAGTTGTCTTTTATCGGGAGAAGAGAAGAAAGGATAATAATACAAATATATTATATTACAAAGATTTACGTTTCTTTATTTTATATGAACGAATAAAACAGTTATTAAATTCTGTCGTTATCTTATCAATCAGCACACAAGAAAATAAATCAAATTATTATGATAATAAGATTATAAAGCTACATACATTTATATTACGTGAAAAACCAATTTTACTTAAAATTTTCTTTACTTGAAAAAAAAGAAACCACAAAACTTTAAACTTTTGATTAGCCTAACAAAACCTCAATTCTTAAATTTGAATGCTAATGACCATGATGTCGAAACGATCCTTCACAGATATAAAATTCAATTGTACAAACACTTACAGTTTATTTTCTTCTTGAGTTGTATGTTGGATCATACCCAGAAAAGTCCAGTCTCCCCAAAGATGTGATCTCCCTTTTTTGGCACCTCGGCTCCTTCTTTACGTCTCTGCAAACCTCCTGCAAACTACACAAAAAACACCTGATTCACTTCTCCAAACTCCGCTACTTATTTATGACACCAGGACCTCCTTTTGTCAACTTGATGCCGTAAGAATACTTTCACATATACTTTATAAAAATGCCCACGGTAGATACAAGGACCTCTTTTAATCTACTTGTTATCTCCTTCTTCAAACTATTCACTTCTTTTCGTTACGCTGGTATCCAAACTCACGAACCACACCCTATCTTGAGACACACGACTGTTTCCTTTCGATGACCAAAATATGACTGACCTCTCCTGTCTCATCATCGACTCCCAAATTCCCATTTAAAAACGACCGTCCAATCAAAAAGCTTAAATTGTGTTTACTATGATTTTGGAAAAGCCTAATTTCGGTTTCAGAGAAAACTAAATAGCTTACTTTAAAATTGGTTTTTTCAATACATCATTTATACCTATTGTAAAAGATTAGAATATGGTCATTTAATACTCGACTATACAAACAATGAAAAGATTAACTTCAGGTAAAATGTCTTCTAATTCTAAACAAAGGTTTTTTTATAATTTTGTTTGCAACGGAAAAACGGTCGTTTGCCAAACAAATTTCTATTCTTATCTACACTAAATCTTATCTTAAATTACTATATACAATTTGTCTATATTGATATCTTGAAATTTTATTTCGATGGATCTTTTTATTTATTTTTCTTTGGTTGGGAAAGAAGAAACATAACAAATCCCCGCCTTTGCATACGATAAAAATTACTAAATTATTTAGGGATTTTTCTCTATGCAAAAACAAAAAAGAATAGTCTTCCAACATTTTTTTAATTTCTTCTTTCACCTGTTGTCGATATTTATATGGGATCGGGTACGTCTTCGATTGAAAGTTTCCCAAGTTTTTAACCTCAAAAGAATGTTGGTGCTTTTTTGCCACTCTGTTTTCCTCATTTATAAAAGTTTCGTGTTCTTTTAACATCAGACTCACCTCATTTTCTTTTTCTTCTCCACATATCAATTTTCTTTCTTTTTCCTCAGATTCTTGACACATATTTATCGCACATTTTTCCTCCTCTTTTTCATCAATCTCTTCCTTAAATACCACTGTTTCAATCATATCCTTTTCATTTGCCTTTGTTGACACTATTTATTTTTCTTCTTCGGGGCTTATCCCTTCTTTTGAGGAATCTCCGGTAGTGACTTCCTTTATCCTTTTCTTAAGTTTTCTTCCTTTTCTTCTTTGTCCTCGCTTCGTTGCCAAATTCATTTCCACTGTTTGTTCTTTTTCCGAATTATCAATTTTCTTTTTCCCATGTTCATTTTCCTGCCTGTCCTGTTCTTCTTCTTTTTCCTCTGTGATTTTCATCGTTTTATTTTTAAAATCTATCACCACATGTTTTTCTGCCAATTCATCCACTCCTACGATCATATCATGTGACATGTTTGGCATCACAACACATTGTAGTGCATAAAATTTCTTATCCAATCGTACTTTCACTCGTATTCCCTCATTTATCGTTGCCAATGTCCGTTTATTTGCACCCACCAAATTTACCCGTGGTATTTTGTAGATCAAATTCGTTAAATTAACTTCCTCTATTAGTTTTCTGTTGATCAGTGTCATTTCCGATCCAGTATCAATCATAATTTTAATCGGTGTCTCGTTGATAAAACCATCTACAAATTTCAGATTTGCTCCATTTATTTTGTCCTTATTTTCTGCCAATTTAATAAATTCCTTCGGGTGACAAAAAATTCCTGTTTGATTCTTTGTCTTTAGTGAGCGCCTTCGTGAAAAAGACGCTTGCTGATCTTGTTCGCTTCTATTTCTGTCGCTTTGTCTCTCATCCTCATATTCCTTTATGTGTGTGTTGTTGACCGCTCTTCTATTTTCTCTTGGTCTCTCGGACCCGTATCGGTTTCCGCGATTTTCCGGTTCATTCGTTCTATTATTATTTCGGTTTTCCTGATATGTGCGAGTGTTGTTTCTATTCTGGTTCTCTCGATATCTGTTTTCGTTCCATTGCCGATTTCTTTGTTCATAATTTACTCTTCCGTTGTCTCTACTTTCGTTTTCCCTCCTCGGGACAAATTCTCTTCTTGTGTACTCTCTCCTAAAGTTTTGTCCTCTATCTCCTCATTTTTCTTCTTTTCATATATATATATATATATATATATATATATATATATATATATATATATATATATATATATATATATATGTATATATAGATATAAATATATATACATATCAGAATTTGGAGCAAAGCAAAATTTTATTCAACTGTTGTACTCTAGTAGCGAATATCTTCGTGTCAACAACTTAAAATGAAATATTGTCTCAAAATAAGAAAACGCCCATTTGGAAAAATTCCTTAATCTCTCTCGAAAAGCAATTTATCAAAATGGAAAAAACCCGAAATCAATAAGGAAAAAGAGTCAATTTAATTGCTCGAAACGCGACTGGAATGGCTGCCATAAATAACCTCCGACCACTTGTTTGCTTTCTCAGCATCTGTCACCAGAGGCGCACTTCTTGAGTTCTTGGCTTGGCCTTCGAGGCGACGCCGACGTCCGCTGCTTTTTTGTCTCAGTGTCGGGACGAGACTTGAATTTACAATTAGGAACAAGCTACGAGGAAATTGGACAAGAATGTTGTGCCTTACCGACGTCAATGATATATTTTCTATTAACTCTTGCTTGTAAAAGAACTCTGGAAAATGAAAATTTAAAAAACACCTGATGCCTGCGTTTTTCTTTTTGTTTCATTATTTCTTAAGTGTCAGCTGCTATTAAGTTTCAAAAAGAGAACTGAAATATAAGGAATACACAAATATGGAACGCGTAAAGCTTTTGGCTATGTTTTTACTAATAATTTTTACGTTTATTATCTTTTATGTTTTTAGTAACATAATGCAACTATCTAGTCTTCTTCTGGTTGCACTGTAAAATAATTATATTTCGCTGTGACACTCCACTGTCAGTTTCACGATATGGGCTTTACCATGGTCTTTTACATTTGGACCATTATTATGTGCTGCAGATTTTCTGTATTATGTTGATACGTGTTTTTAGTTTTACTGATATATTTATCAGGTCTGGTGTTCTCTAAATGTGAGCATTCTGTTTAGAGTAGCTCCAAAATATTTCGGGTATCTATCGTGTTTCAATAGCTTGTTATCAATATACACTCGTATTTCTCTATTGGCTAGACTGTCGTTGAGATGAAAAGTAGATACTTTTTGTAGGATTTGGTTGTAATCTCCTTTTCTTAAAGTATTTGCTAAGGAATTGTGGATTGTTGCAAGGGTTCGATTGTATTCATATCCAAACTTGTGAGATACAGTTGCACGCATGTCAAAAATGTAGAGGCTTAAAAGTAAACGAGAAAGCACAACACACTTTAAATTGCCAATATTAAGTTTGATCTGTTTTCTTATATCCTTTCCCATTATTACCTGGAAGGTTCTGATTGTTAGCATGTTTTCAATAAGGTTAATAATATTTCTGTGGGACTAATAGTTTTATATATTAATCCCGGTTTTTTTTTGCATCTGTTTTTTACCTTTGTTGAAAACCAACTCTTAAAAAAGATTTTAGTGACAGAACTTTGTTCATAAGAGGAAATATTAAAATGTTACGGCTCTGAATTTTGGAAAATATCAGACAGATAAGTGATAAATAGAAAACTAAAATATTAGATGTCGGAAGTGAAATATTAATATCAGGTATAAAGTTAAAAGGTGAAATAATATAATCTGACAGTGAAGACCTTGGCAAAATAGCAGTGGATAACTAGGGTCAAAAGTGAGACAGATGATCATAAAAACATTTGCAGACTCAAGGTAAATGAATATAGCAAAAAGTAGAAGAATTAAAGAAAATAGAAGATATTTATGTCCACTATTGAGCTAACTAAACTGATATGGATACATATATACAGCTGCCCCAAGTGTAAACACTGTATATCCATTTTTTTGAAAATCACTTTTATCGCGTTTTTGGATATAGGGTGTTATTACTTACAATTTACAGTCTCCCATGTTAATACACTCCCAGTGTATTAACAACCAGGTCTTTCCTACTTTTTGCAAAATCAAAACTCCAGGAAATGTTCCAGTCAACTTAAAGAACACCTTCCAACTTGTTCTTCTTCTTCCTATGCCGTCCCCATTAACGGAGGTTGGCGACCACATTTTTAAAAGCTTCTCTGTCTTTTGCAACGTGGAATGATTCGTCTACAGTCATGTTTGTCCAGTCTCGAATATTTCGCAGCCATGACTTCCTCTTTCTACCTATTCCCTTTTTGCCATCGACTCTACCCTGCATGATGACCTGCAGAAGACTATATTTATTATTTCTTAGTATGTGTCTAAGGTATGCAGTCTTGCGTACTTTTATCGTTCTGAACAATTTTTTGTCTCGACCCATTCTTCTCAGCACTTCCTCATTGGTGACCCTGGCAGTCCATGGGATTCTCAACATTCTCCGGTATATCCAAAGTTCAAAGGCTTCAATCTTTTTAACTATTTGCGCTTTTAGTGTCCATGTTTCTACCCCGTACAATAGTTGCGACCAGACGTAACATTCAACAAACCTCAGTCTCAGCGCAATATTCAGATTTTTGTCACAGAAAAATTGTTTGAATTTTAAGAACGCTGCCCTTGCCATTTCTATTCGTACCCGGATCTCTTGGTCTGAATCTAATTCTGAGTTGATGTAAGCTCCCAGATATTTATATTTTGTCACTCTCTCTATTTGCTGTCTACCAAGAGTTAGTTGTTCATTATTTATTGGACTCCTTGATACTATCATAAATTTGGTCTTATCTGTGTTGATGTCAAGTCCCATTTGAATGCATTCACTATTTATTGCATCTAGTAAAGTTTGTAGATCTTCTATACTCTCAGCCATAATTACCGTGTCATCTGCAAATCTCATAGTGTTTATGATTTCTTCACCAATTCTTATTCCCTCTTTTCTTTCCCATAAGGCTTTTCTGAATATGACCTGTGAGTACACGTTGAAAAGCGTCGGAGACAAGACGCATCCTTGCCTAACCCCTCTCGCAATCGGTATATTATTTGTTTCTATATCGTTCACCTTTACTACTGCTTTCTGGTTCCAGTATATAGCCTTAATAAACTCAATGTCTTTTTTGTCTAAATTAATGGTTTTTAATTCATCTATTACCTTCATATGCTGCACTCGGTCAAAGGCCTTCCTAAAGTCTATAAAGCATACATATGCACTCTTGTTATATTCCCGACATTTCTGCAAGAGTACCGTCAACGCAAATAATGCCTCTCTTGTACCCATGCCTCCTCTGAAGCCAAACTGAGTTTCATCTATCTGCTCCTCACATTTCTTATAAATTCGGTTTTGAACAATTTTCAAGAGAATCTTTAAAGGGTGGCACATTAGGCTTATCAATCTATAGTCATTACATGATTTGGGATTGTTGTTTTTTGGTAGAGGTAAAAATATCGATTTAAGTCATTCTTCCGATGTTGCCCTCTACATATATGTGGTTGAGAATTCGGGTGAGTCTCTTTATATTACCGTCATCTAAGGCTTTTAACAGTTCAACTGGAATTTGATCAGGACCCGGTGCTTTTCCTTGTTTTGCATTCTGTAGGGCATTCTTTACTTCTGTGGGTAAAATTTGTAGGTATTGTTTTTCTTCACCTATATCTTGTTCATTTTCTCTCTCGTCATGGAAAAGATGGATTATATATTGTTCCCATACTTCCTTTATTTTGTTCTCTTCAGTAAGTATTTCTCCATTATTATCTCTTGTTATGAGTGTTCTTCTTTGTCTGGTGTTGCCTGTAAGTTCTTTCATTTTTTTATGCAAGTTTGAGGTGTCATGTTTGTTGCTGAGTTCTTCCAATTCCTGGCATTCTTTGTTCATCCATTCCTCCTTAGCCTTTCTGATTTCATATTTGATTTTATTCTTGATGGTTTTATATTTATTTTCATCTTTATTTTTGTATTTTATTTTTTCAGTTATTAGCTCAACTATTTCCGGTGTCATCCAGTCTTTTTTAGTTATTTTCTCTTCTTCGCCTAGGACCTCCTTTCCCGCTTTTAGTATGGCTTTTTTCATATCTGCCCATTTAACGCTTCCTTCAGTTAATTTATTTAACTCTGCGTTTAGTTGCTGTTGGCAGTTGTCATCTTTTAGGTTTTTGATGTTAATTTTGGTGGTTTTAACTTTTTTCTCCGGTTTCCTGAGTTTAATGTTGACGTTTGCTAGTAATAGATTATGATCCGTATCTGCATCTGCGCTTGGCTAGGTTTTTGCACTTTGTACTCCATTACGAAACCTTTTGTTAATCGTTATAAAATCTATTTGGTTTCTGATTATATTGTTGGTGTTATCTTGAGAAGTCCACGTGTATAATATTCGTAAGGGTAGGTCGTAGTATGTATTTGTTATGACTAATTCTTTCTCCTGGAAGTACTGGACTAGTCTGTCTCCTCTTTCGTTTCTTTTACCTAACCCAAAATTTCCTACTATATTTCCAGTTTTTCCTCGACCGACTTTAGCATTAAAGTCGCCCATAATTGGTTTTACCTCCTGCTTCTTTATGTTTTTTGTTAACAGTTCTAAGTCCGCGTAGAATTTTTCGACCTCCGCATCATTGCTATCAGATGTTGGAGCATACACTTGGATAAGATTTATGTTTAGAGGTTTGGCTTTCAGCTGAAGTAGCATCATACGTTCGTTAAAGGGAATGAAATTTGTCACAAACTCTTTTAAGTTATTGTTGATAATAATACCAACACCATGGCTGTGTTCTCCAGTGCTTTTGCCTGAGTAGAAAATAGTATTATTATCCTTGGTGTAGTTTCCAGACTTTGGCCATCGGACTTCTGAAAGTGTTGCAGTTTCGCAACGATATATAAACATTTATAAAATATGAACAGACTTTGTGGTAGTTTTGATTCTCCCCGTATATCAAGATTCCATGTACAAGGGTGCATCTGTGTTAAAAACTACATATTACGAGACGGGCCATCTGCAAAATGACACACATTTGAGATAAGAATAGGAAGAGTCGAGTTTTATCTCTCAAACCACACACATGTGTATGGGCGTTTGGGTAAAAGGTACCTAAGAGACTTGGCATCGGTCCTTTGACCGAGGAAGTCGGTTTGATGCAGAAAAGTTGCAATATGAAATTTGTGGTTTCTGGTGTACGTCGATGAAGACGTCGTTAGTAATAGCGGTTGGTGCTATGATTTATGGGGTAAAGTACAAATTATACTATTTGTTGAAAAAATTACATTGCTGCATATATCAAGTACGTTTACTTGGTATATAGATGTCATATTTGCTTGGAACTTTTTATCAGTTGTGCCGCGATCGCGATTGAACTTTATTGAGAACATTTTATTACCTTTATGTAGATTTGTATATTTTTCATATTGTAATAATTTCATTCTTTTGTTTTGTATGTATATCAGAGCTTTTACGTGATGAGTTTATTAATTGCATTTTAATTTTATTATTAATTTAACGTGTATTTTGTTACCGAGTATACTTTTGAATTACCGAGTATATTTTTGAGTTTATTGTATTAATATTTGTATTACGTTATTATATATTTCATTGAATTGTTTTGGATTGCATTTTGTGTGTCTTTATTAACAAGGCTCATTGATTTTACCACCGATTATTTATATGTATCGATGTTTTTATTTTACCAGTTCTGAGATTTTAGTCTTTTGAGTGATTGTCGCCTGTACACTTTTCTTATGTAAATTTATTCTTGGCTACAAATAAATATTCATTTTAACATATTTGTCACGTCGCAATTAATTTGTAGCTCGTTATAGTTTTATTATATTTTAACGTATGTATATTTGTCTTTGGCTTTTATTTAATTGCAAATAGAGTTTTATACAGTCCACTGGCTTTCATTTCTTTTCTTTATTTGAATATACATACCCAATCCGAAAGGGGGAAACCAGCGAGTTCTGGATTGAACAGAATATCTTCTCTCTCTTTCTCATGGCCCAATTGTTATATTAAGGTTATCGTATGTGCAGAACGCAACAGAAAGGCCCAATACTTGTATGTCTAATCTCTCTATTTCTAGCATGACTGTTGTTAATTTTCCTGCTTCATAAAGTGTTCTTATATTCCACGTTGCTATGCGTTTTAAATCGCTTACACTAAATTTGTTTCTCCACCCGGGGATTCTTCGCACCCCTGTCCAATTAAAGGGACGCCGGGCACTCGGGGCCACTGTTTGATTTACGTCCATTTGTGGTTGTTCTTGAGAATCCTTAGGGATCTTTAATGCAGTGGTTTCTCCTTGCCTTCTGCATCCTTATGCCGTTGATCTTGGTTCATCCGCCTTTGAGATCGATTTCTCAATCTCAGGACAAAAGAGTGCCCTTCCACTTACCAACTCATCCGCCCGAAGCCGTTGGTCAGTAAGTGGGGGTTTGCTTATACCGGCAAAAATTATGTGATTTCGCAGTGTCACAACCGGTTAAATCATAATTACCGCCTGTGATTATTCAGTATCAGACCGGTAAAGAGATGTTCTCTACCGCTCCGATCCTGTAATGACATAGCAGCTGCCTTATGCCATGCTCTCAGTTGATCCGCGGGTGTTTATTTGGCAGAGCCTTATTCACACCTGCCCCACATATCTGTAGGACGTTCCCTATCAGCCATTGGGACGCGCCGTGTTGAGGTTGAGAACTACCCCCCTCCGAGTGTGTTTTCCAAGAAGTACTGAAGAGCCCCTACTCAATTCAGAACTCCTCCTTCTTGGAAACTACACCGGCACGGTGTAAAATTCCTTCCAACTAAAAATTCTAAAAAAGGAGATTTCTAAACATTATAGCTAAAAATTTTGAAATAAATTTTTTTTTGTAGAAGTAAGCAGCACATACATAGATAATTCGGTTGTATCTTCTACCAAAACAGCTCAATAGGAGCTATAAAAAAGAAAGCAGATGATGCTAATAGATATTTCAAAATTGATGCAGAATTACCAGAAACTAATAAAACTGAAGTGCACTAAAAGTGCTTTTCTTTTAACTTGCAAAAATTATTATTATTACCAATTATGACAGGAAAGAAAGATATCTTTTTTGTAAGGGTTTGGTTGTTTTTGATAAAGCCTTTTTTCTTTAAAAAAGAACTCAAGTTCCAACTACTCAGTAGTTTGACATGAAATATTTGGCGGTCGTGATGCTCCTAATATCATCGATGTAATATATGCTTTAAGTAAAGAAGAGCGTGATACGAACAATTCTGTGTTTTGGGCAGATAATCTGGGCACTTTTCCAGTGCGCAAAATAAAAACTGGTATTTGTTTACTTTATTAACGATTATGGTAAATATTGATACCCATACCTCTCATGTAAACAACATAGCATTTAAATATCTTACAAAAGGTCATACACACATAACTGCTGATGGTGTTCATGGTAACATTGAGCAATAAATTAGAAAAGCAAGAGATGTGTTTGACTTTCAAGATTTATTGTATGTTATAAGACAATCGCGAAAAAATCTTAATGTAATTCAACTACCAACTTCATTCAAATGGCCAAAAAAGCAACAGCAATCTCGAAAGGGAGATAAAAATGATCCTTTAAAAATAAATCCCATAGTAGAAGCTAACTTTTCACGGGGCTCTAGCTCCCTTAAATTCAAAACCAACTTCGAAGATGAAAACTATCAGGAGCTTGAATTCCTACAAGTAAGGTTCGTGGTATCAAATTTTCCGCAGAATACCAACTTACGTGGTATACGTAAAAGCAAAAAAGATAAAATAATACAGAAACTTATTCCTTTGATGCCTGAGAACGGAACATCGTTTTGGCTTAATTTGTCGGTCTCCGAGACAGCAGTGGACGATCTCCTCCATAACAGTAGATTGCAGCAATTACAGAACAATGGCTATTAAAATGTTTTTAAACCAATTTTTATTATATATATTATATTTTAAACAAAACAGAAATTAACAGCAAATGGATAAAAAAAAATTAAATAATTGACTCGCTAGTACAATAATAATGGGTTAACTTAGAAGAGTCTGTAGAATCGAAGTAGACAAAGTCATCTTAAAACGGGGTAAGAGAGAGAAAAAAGAACGAGGGGAATAAATAAAAAAAAATTAACACGCGAAGGCAGTAAAAACTATATGCTTAAATAAATAAAACATGTATTTTTGTGCTTCCAAATTAATAGTCGTTTTATAATTCTCACAGCTTTCATTCTAATTTTATACGCTCTGTATTATGTCATTTAAATAAAACTTTAATGCATGAAGGTACACACAATATTAAAAATAATGGTAAAATTTTAAAAATAACTCTTCTATCTTTGAGGCGGCAGCGTGTATGTGACTATAAAACAGACCTATTAAAGTACTTTTTCCCCAAATTTTACACCCTTACAGAGATAAACTGGGGCAATTCGCACTCCACGACCCAGAAATATTCCACGTTTTTTACTTGTCATTCACACGTCTCTACGTACACAATAAAAACTTCTTTTTTGATAATCTGGAGTTATAATATGGAGTTTGTGAAAATTATTTCGTATATATTCCACTCCCAGATTGTCATATGAGTAACTATGAGTACTTAATTAACGCTGGGTTTCTGTTTAAAATCTTATATTTATTCTTTCGTTATCTTATCTTCTTTTGTTTTCTAAGTAAGTATAGATATACTGAAATACTGATAATTGCTCCTTTAATCCTTTCGAGTCGGATTTTTTTTTTCAGAATCGGTATGAAATGTAAAACTTTTTTTTAAACGTATAATAATGCAAATCGGCCACTTTTTCCGGGACGTATATGTCCTAGTCAGACTTTATATATGTGGGACACCATCAGACACCAAATTATTACTTGATTTTAGTAAAGAAAAATCGAAAATACAAATAAAATCACAAATTTTGAAAACAAAACGACCAAAACTAAGATTATTGTTTAATGAAAATGAAAAGGTGTGAAACATGGTTTGCACAAGGGTACATTGCAGTTCTGACATAGTGTGGTGGTTAGTTTTTTTTTTCTGAGAAGAATGATTTTAAATGACCTCCCACGTTAAATATTTTTTTGTTCCTTTACTGGAGGACGTCCAAGTGAAGTCGAGGATTTTTTTTTTCAACAACAGCATGGCTTCTTCCGAACGAAATAAGTCTCTCAGTTATACTAATTAGAAAAGATTAATGGGGATTTTTCTTTCCTTTTTAGATCATTGTGTACCACATAAGAATGTTCAACAGCCATCGTCAGAAAAGTGAAAAAATGCCGTTTTCCACCATTCGGAAAACTCCTGATCAAAGTCATACAAGCTCAAAATATGATCCAGGTCAACGCCGCCCATTTTCTTATTGTAAATTTCGAGAAGTTTAGGACATCGCACATTCATTTTAGAGCCATTCTTCATTTTTCGTTTCACTTCTACTTGCTTACCTCCAAAGCAATTGCTTACTGCTAACAAACTTTAGTATTTTGCCATCTGCAAACAATGACGCCATGGAACCAAAAAACGTGGTAAAAAAATTTAATCGTTATGAAACCAAATACCTGGTTACTACATACCTTCGCCTTCTTCATCATTTTCGTCACTACTGCTTTCTTTTTCACTTTCGTCACTTATCATCTGATTCTCTTCATCCATTTTATTGGCCTCGGAACCTGGGTTCATTTTCTGATGCTCTCGTTCTACTTGTCCTTCGCAACTTGATGGATTGTCCTTTAGCTCTTTCTGCGTCAATATATTTCTACTTATCTAGACTGTTGGGATACGTATAACCCACCATAAATGTCAGTTCGGACATATTTCACCCACAAAATAAAATACTAGTTTTACTGGATATATTTACCTTTTTTGTAGGTAGCTCCACTCACAAAAACAAATTCGCAACAACAGTAACAGCGCACAACTTTTCCTGTAGTAATCATCAACAAAACTACATAAACACATTCCGCCGATCAACATCATGGGAAAATACAGCGCAACAACGGTTCGCAATGTTGCCTTTTACACAAATTATTCTTTCAAAATTGTTATAAGTTCTTAAAAAGTCGGTTACGATAAAAATTCATGTAAAATGGTTTACAGACTCGAAAGGGTTGTTTTTATAATTAAAAATTATTTAATTTGAGGAAAAAAAAATGAATTTTATTGACCATATTTAGGACGAAATTATGCCACACGTGCATACCAGATAATATCATAGGTAGCCCTGCTGTGATCAATTCGAAGCGTCATCGGCATTACCAAATTGTGAGTTTTTATTTTTTTTTTTCTTGGAAATATTGTATTTTTTATTGAATTTTCTTAATTCTTTTCTCATGGCCAAAATGTTCTTATTTTGTCCTTTTTATGGTGCTATAGTTCCATCAATCATACTATTACTGGTTGCGCGTATTATCCATAAACTAGTGTGACCCTATAAAGTCACGATCGTTGGTAACTACATACTATCAACTTTATCTTTTAAGTATTTAATCTTCAATTTTGTGCTATGAGCTGCAGTACAATTTTTTTTTAAGAAAACCTGTATAGCAAAATGAATAAAAGTTAGAAAACATTTCAGATGATTTTCGGGACGGTCGCCTCTCCTATACCATAGTTTTTGAGTAGTGCAAACGTTTTAAGGACTCTCACTTCAGAGTAGTGGCTATACCGCTCTGAGGAGACCTAAAGAGGTCGAAATACGTATAAGCGGCTGTCGCTGATCTGTATCAAAACAAAAATCTAATACCGTCATTATGTTTTATTACTTTACTTCGGTTGGAGTACCAGAAACTGAATTCACTACGAATTTTGACCATGATGAACGGAATGTGGAATGCAATTTTAGATTCCCTTGCCGAGTAATTTATCAAGCTGTTTGCTTCGCAAGTTTTAGGAAGCACAGTTGGTAAACATTTGAATTCGGTTTCGCCATTTTTTTTGTTTACTAAGATTATTCTTTGATATTTTAACAAAAACGAGGGGATTTCAATACATATCCAAAGAATTTTCAAATGCTACAAAATTAAAAAAATAAGTAACTGTATAAATGAGTTGAAGAAATATAAATGACCAAAAAGCTTTTCTTTAGTCTCCTTCTAAAAAAGTAATACGGGAAGCCAATATAAATATAAAAAGGAATTATATACATAAAAACCATCAGTGCCTGACGTTCGCTGATGATTAGCAATAGTAGCGATAATCAGACAGAAAACGATAAGGAAAATTAAAGAATTCAAAGAAAAATCCATAAAAAAGGACTTATACAATAATGACATAAAATAAAAGACATAGAATGCACAGACCAAGGATATGTAAGAGAAAAGTATTTAACAGTACCAACAAATAATAATACATAGAGGTTTTACGACGTTGAAAGTTTCGAATATTTAGTTACAATTATAACGTGAAAACCAAATATAGCAGAAGAAATCTTAGAGACCAATGAAAGAAAAAAAGTGTGTTTTTTTTCTGTGTGAAAAAAAAGGACTAATGAAGATCTGAGACAGTTAGTTATGTAGGGAGCCTAGGAATAATACGAACCCAACGACTAAGATAGCTAGGACCCATATAGACGATGCAAGGGGGTGACTACCCCCTGGGTATAATCTATATGGGGTCTATCAAGTAACATAGGAGGATTGCAGATAAGGGGTCGACCCACAACAAAGTAAAAAATGTATTTAGGAGATGATCTAAAAAAACGCAATGTCGAAAATTGCAGGATGAAAGCAACGGACAAGAAGGGATGGAGACGAATGGTCAATCAAGGCAATTGCCTACTTGGCTTGACGTGCTAATTATTATTATATGAATACCTTTTTCTCCTTCTTAGTCCTAATTCCTTTGGGGATGTGGTGACACCAGCAGGCCTTTAAAGTTTTTTCACGACTTCCCTCCATCCTTCCCTGTCCTGGGCTAGTTGTTCGGCTTCATGTAACCCTTGGTTAATCAATATTTTTGTTTGATCTACCCAACGGCTTGGAGATCTTCTCCTAGGTCACTTTCCTTCAACTCTACCCTCGACTATCAGTTTTTCCATCTTAACTTACTAGATTATTAACTTACTTATTAAGAATAACTTTCACAGTCTCCCAAATATGTTTATCGTGTAACTGTAAATAT
Source organism: Diabrotica undecimpunctata (assembly GCF_040954645.1). Lineage (NCBI taxonomy): Eukaryota > Metazoa > Arthropoda > Insecta > Coleoptera > Chrysomelidae > Diabrotica > Diabrotica undecimpunctata. The sequence continues at coordinate 35,657,118 of NC_092807.1, read as the reverse complement.
ATGTAGACATTTTAAAATATTTCTTTTAAGCGAAGGAGAATGTCCTGGCTTTATAATCCACCAAAAAGGATTTTACTTGATCAACACTAAGTCAAAACAGCTAAGTTAGTGTCCAATATCTGTAACGGATAGGCAGTATCACAAGAAGAAGAATACTTAACTTAAGAGTAGTTTACATTTACAAATTTTGTAAAACGAATTTTCGTTTAAATATTAAAAAAAGCCCTAAAATGTTAAAAGTAGTAAGCTAAAAATTTAAAACGAAACAAAAGTTATTGTACTTATTTTTAGCTGTGTATTGTGCACATTCGTTAGCACCACGTCGTACAAGATATTTCATGCATAAAAATTTGACATCATAAAAATTTCATATAGTCACATTATGTTCCTTCTCCGGATATTTTTATATGGTGTGACACCTCGTATTATTCGCAGGGATCGCTACATGTGTCGCTATTATTCGCAGCTAGTGCTCCAGCCACCGGAGTTTGCTTCTGACAGCTGTCGTATCGCCAGAATGTTCCACGAGTGTTCGAAATGTCCCCGCATTCCGATTCTCTTCCAGCGACGGAGAGTTGGTGGGACTGTGTTGGACTTTATTGAACTGTGATTGGTGATTCGTTATTATTTCACATGTTGTATAGGGTTGTGGTTTTCCTTAACTAATAAATTGTTAAAGATATAATATAGCCTGATTAAAATAGTAAAACAAATAACTCTATTGAAGTCCAATAAATAAATACATCAAAAAGGTCTAAGAAACAGAAAGTTTTTTCTCGTATTTACATCACTTTTAATTGGATTTTAAAAAGTGATATACCGTTATAATGACTGGTTAGTCAGAAATTAATTCATTTTAAATTTAGTGTAATATAATTTCTCTACGATAAAATAATCAAACAACAGTTAAGAAGTGCACTAATCTAATGGAAATTTTTAACATAAAATTCAATATAAAACATAAAAATCTAACAACGAATGTATTAATCTGTATTTCCTCTAGCAACATTAATTACAGCTTGGTATCATCTTGGCTAAATTATTAATTTCGTTTTGAGACAAGAGGATCCATTCATATGTCAATTACTATTTTAACTAGCGGACCAACTCGACATCGAGTTTTTTAAATGAAATTTTTATTTTCAAACCAAACCGGAAGTCGACCTCAAAACCGGAATGCAATTTTTAGTTCATCAAATGTCGACATGGATATCATTTAGCAGTTAATTTTGCATGCTGATCACGAATCCGGTGTCAGATTTGCTCTATCTTGACGTTTTATGCGCGTTTCGGGTCACTTCCGGTGTCGGATCGCAACCGGAAGTACATATTTAGATTCGTCTCGACGAGACTTTTCGATCCATATATACATTGTCTAAAACTTAAAGTAAATTTTAACTTCCGGTCATCTCAAAACCAGAAGTGAATTTTTGTACCAAAAGTATATCTTGACAATCTCAAACGTAATACTAATAATATTCCGAAAAAATATTTTAATTATTTAATATGGTTTTTGAGTAAAGTGGTGAACAAGAAAAGGGCTTAGCGTTTTAGTATATAAGATTGGAATAAGCCACAACTAAATTTTAAAATAAGTTTATGGTCGTTTCAATTTCCACTTCTAAAATAGTTTTCAAAATATAAATATCAATAAATTAAACCAATTTTGTTTTTTATTACTTGGTGAAAAATTCTTCTAGCAATTTAATTTTATCTGACTCATTTATATTGACAGTTTAGACATATATTATACATTTTAACTTTTTACAACTTTTAAAATTTTTTGTACGTCTTTGCTGCGTTTACTATTCCTTTATTTCTTTATTCTTGTAGGTTCTGTTTACTAGGTGTGACTGTTTCACCCCCATTTTGTTCATATTTTCTCTAACTATATTACCACTTCGGAATTATGGTAATATATTTTGCCTTACTCGCACACGTTCCTGCTTGGAAAGATCATATTTCTTTAAATTATTATCTCATTTATCTTCTTTTTCTTTGAGTACCGTGCCGAAGTTTTAGACGTGGTTAGCTTCCATAACGATTTGCCGATATCGTTCTCGATCTTGCGCATCATGAAATAATTCATATGCTGATAAGCCAGTCTATTGACGAAGGTTTCAGAGCCATGAGTATTTCTTACTACCAATTCCCTACTTAGCCTGTATCTGCTTCCTCTCATTATATGCCCCAGATATTCGATATAACCACATCTCGAAGGCTTCTAATGTGTTCATCATTTTAACCTTCATAATCCAGGTTTCACATCCATACAGTAATACAGGATACACATAACAGTTTAGGAACTTACAGCTGTAAGTTCAGCTGAGAATTGCTCAGAATAGATCCAAGTTTTATAAGTGCTCCTCTTGCAATTTCTATACGAGTTTTAATTTCTTCATCCGGATTTAGGGTCTCGTTTATCCAACATCCTAGGTATTTAAAATGGTTAACTTTTGTTATCGTTTCATTATTGACAATTAGTTTTATAGCGCCGAGGTCTTGTTTACTAACCACAAGTCACTTTGTTTTTGTTGTATTTATGCTTAGTCCGTTATTAGAGCATTCTCTAGTGACTCGATCTATAAGGAATTGATGATCTTTGATACTTTCAGCCACGAACGCGGTGTCATCTGCATATCTGATGTTGTTAATAGTTTCTCCCCCGATTCTTACTCCACATTGCCCTTCCAAGGCTTCGTTAAAAATTATTTCTGAGTAAACGTTAAACAAAGTTGGGGACAACACGCAACCCTATCTAACACCTCTTTTTTTTTCTGTTTCTTTGCCTTCTACCAGAACAGAAGCTTCTTGATTTCAATATAGATCAGATCTTTATCATCTATTAAAATCATTTGTATATATTCGAAAACCCTACCATGTTGAACCCTATCAAACGCCTCCTCAATATCTATAAAATCGACGTAAATTGGTTTCTGTACTTCCCATGATCGTTCAAGTAGTGTTAGCATTGAGAACAAAGCTTTCCTTGTTCCCAATCCTTCTCTGAAACCGAATTGTTTATTTCCCATTGTGTCTTCACATTTCTGCTTGATTCTATTAAGAATTATCCTAAGAAGTAGCTTGAGAGAGTGACTTATGAGACTTCTTAGTCTAAAGTCTTTACATGATGATGTATTAGGTTTTTCTGAAAGTGGGATAAATGTAGACTCCATCTATATTCGTGGCAGTGTTCCAGTTTCGTATATCCCATTTATATTTACACAAAATTTTAATGCACTTTCTTTAAAACCTGATAAAATATCCTTAGATTCTACATCATCGGCAAAAACAAGAACAATCTTTGTTCTTTAAATAGTTATGTCCGGTTTAATCTTGAGATAAGTTTTTTTTATGTCATATTTCAATGTTAGGTTAAATAACCATGGAAACGATGGATCTCCCTATCTTTTACTCACATTTATGGAGTTATACACAGGAGTTTTTTCACACATTTGAGGAGATAACAGGAGTTATTTACACATATTTGCGTTATCACAGCCAGTTTCTTAAGTACACTTATCTCAAGCATTATTACGTTTTAAACCTGTTTAATTCTATATAAATCTGATGTATATGTTAAATATATTTCCAACATGTTTTAGCATTTGAAAAATAGGAAATATTTGACCAATTGTCGACCTTCCAGGTCTATAGCCACACTGGCCACACAGCTTTTTCTTCGACTAGGGTATTATTTTTTTAAGCAGAATCAAAGCACATATTTTATATTATGTCGTATTGACTAGTGCAATCTCCTTTTTTATTTAGTGATAAAATAATAGTGTTACCTGATACTTATAGCATTATTTCTTTTTCTAACGCATTATTATTATTTATACACATTTTACTTAAAAGTTCATGACCATCTTTTTTAATTAGTTTTGGATTAATATTATTCGTCATTTATCTATCCTAGAGCTCTGTAGCCGAATTCAAGTCCTGGGCTCCATCAGAAAACTTCTCCATTTGTTACGGTATGTAGCTATTTTCCTCCAAGATAGACTGCCAAGGAGATTTCTGGCACTCTCATGCATATTATCCTTCCATGCCTATCTCGATCTTCCAATAGATCCCTTCTTCTGCTTTCTTACATTCAACAGGTTTTTAAAAGCATGTTTTCTTCTATCCTAAATACATGGCCTGTCCATTAAATACGCTGTAGGTGGACACTCTAAGATAAAGATGGTTCTTTACATATAATATATATTTCTGTGTTAATCGCCACCTGCTATTCTTATTTATAAAGCCTAGTATTCTCCTTAGTAACTTTTTCCATAGCTCACTATCGATTAAATTATGGTCTTTAGATTCGTATCTTGGTTATTTGATGTACGTCTCGTGATTTAACTGTCGGGCTTATAGCAAAGTATGCCATATTGGCTAGGATGCTTATGCTTATGCTAGGCTCTGCATCGTCAATGATGTCCTTTGTGATCTTGACTTATAAAGCTATCTACTTTTTCTAAATTGACAACTATCAGTTAGCGTTATGTTACTCTCTGCAATCTACTTTGTACTAGAATTTCAATCTTTTTTCTATTTGTTGACAGATCTATTTCTTTAGAATGTGATTTAAGTTCCGTATACGTATTCTCACCTGTTGATTTGGTCCTGCTCATGATATTTATGTCATCTGTATATCCTGCCAGTTGGACTGATTTATTGATGTGTGTTGTTTATACCTTCTAAGGTTTTTCTTACACTGCTAAATTAAACAATGTTGGTGCCAGTCCATCACTCTGTTTTCTTCTTCTTCTTAAGGTGCCATGCATTTCTGCGTAGGCGTCCACCGTACATCGTCTTGTCAGGTGAGATGTTAAATAGTCAGGATTAAATAATTCTGTTTTTAGCAGCATTGCGAAGCATTTCATAGCTGTGGATTCCTGTCCATTGTCGAATATTGCGCAGCCATGACATTTTTTTACGTCCGAGACCTCTCCTACCCTCTATTTTCCCTTCGAGTATAAGTTTGTTTTAATCCTTGTATTATTCGAAATGGGACTATCATCTCTTGTTGTATCTCTATCTGAGCTACTGTGTCTGTTATCCCCATTCGGATGAATATGGCAATTTTAGAGGGTATTTTAAATTCACTTAATATTTTGTATAAGTGTGTTCTCTTTATTAAGTCATATACCTGTTTAAAGTCGACGAGACTATTATAGACATCTGTCAAGATCCCAGGCTTTGTTTAAGACTAACTGAGCCTAAATTCTGCCTGATATTCTCCAATGATCTTCTTTGAGAGGGATTGTAGTCTATGGTTAGGTATATTGGTAAATATTTTATATCCACACATCAGCAGCAAGAAAATTCGCCTTTAGTTTTGACAGAGGAGTTGTAACGTTATAAACGTCACATATCTATTAATTTATATTTAAATAATTATTTCATTTTAACCTCTTTATTAATTTATTAATTTCTTTATCCTCAGTTTAATTTTTACTGTTTTTTATTTAAAAAGTAGTTGGCGCCCTCTGTTTTTCTTTTCTTCCTCTGTCTTTCTTTTTTCTCTTTTTCTGTTACGTACAATAAATATTCGGCCTCTCTCTTTCTGTCCGGTAGACTAAATATTCTGTGTTGACAGACAAGCTAGTTTCATGATATCTATAGCAACATCCTATGATATCTGTGCTAACTTCATTCAGTCAGTCCCTTCCTATTTTCTGTCAATCACATTTAATGGTGGGATTATTTTTTGCGTCTTTTCAAAATGTATAAAAGAAGGCAAACATTATTATAAGCCTTATTTTATGGTCTACAAATTCTCTTGGGTTTATTGGGTTTATTGGCGGTTTTATTGACCACATCGAGTTTATTGACCACACTCAAAATCATGAAAATTTATTGACCAGATCGAATTTATTGGCCATATTGGACATTTATTAACAACTTAGTCAGGACCTACATACACATATTACTGTAGCTCTCCAGAAGACACACCATTTAATTGGAGGACCTAACATCTACAACACACAAGCAGCCCATCGAAGCAATAAGTATTACTTATTAATTGTTAAGCTTTGGCAGGGTTAATTATTGTTTGTTTTTTATTCATTTTAATAAATATGTTTAGTTAAAATTTGTCTTATTTGCTATCAGCTAAGAGTTCAGGTTCAATCCCTAGTTTAAGACAAGACGAACCCACACTTGAGATACTGAGCTAAGCAAGGCATAATTGATAAGCTCCCATGGTTGATTGAGGTATTATTTTTATAATAGTAATTCAATTCTCTTTGGTAGTCTTATCGTTACAGAGTTTATCGCTCTTTTTATGGATTATGCAGATGATACTCGTATTTTAATCTTGTGGCATTTTTCTTGTCTCCGTATTCTGTGTATAACATCATATATCCTTTTCGTTATTTCCCACATATTAATATTTGTCCTTCGCAGATTTGGCATTTTTTTTTTAATTTTTATAACGAAGCTAATTTCCATGTTGCCTTATGGATATTGCTTCTAGCGAACTGAATACTTTTGATAACCAAGTTGCATTCTATCACAAAATTGATCAAACAACCAATCCCACTGGTATTATCATAATAAGTTATGTCTTACCACCAGTATTACGTATTCTTCTTCGTCTACTTTTGGATTTACATTAATTAATAATATATTGAGGTCGTGATAGGAAACTTTTGTATATAATTGATTTATGGGTCCTAGAATTCCTTTAATATCGTAGACCTTTCGGGCCTAAATTCTGACTTAAATTGATCCATTTATTATTCATTTCTATGATACAGATTCTTTTAATAATTGGTTTAAGTCTAACAGCTCTGATTGGACAGGTCGAGCTTCATGCTTCGATTACAATACCAATGACTTCGCCTTGTGTGTTATTTCCTACACCGTTCATTTTATTTCCTGGATGCTACATCATAATATAGTTCTTTTAGTTGTTTTATCTCTCTTGTGGCTGTGGACGTCGATACCAATTAACCGGTCCATACTCCCAGTAGCATATCTTTATCTGTGGCTTTCATTGTTTGGTTTGATAATTCGTCCCATTCCGATGTAATAATATTCGTTTTGTAGCAGTGCTGCTTTATATATATATATATATATATATATATATATATATATATATATATATATATATATATATATATATATATATCGAGTATCACTATACCGGAGAACACTCTAGTTTATTATGAGCTCTTGGAGATAAAGAAATTGTTATTCATTCTTGTAGTTCGCTCGTAATTCATTTTAGTATGTTTTCAAAATGAAATATTGTTATATATTTATATGTTGTTAAATATAAGTTTTGATATTATGATAAATATAAGAGTTAATCAGATTTAGAAGGAAGATAATCTAAGTCTGTTTGATGAAAGAGTGAACTGTTATCATTATATATACATTAGCTCCACAGGCATGTTGTATGATAAGTAATCACAAACTCTTCTTCGCCGACTTAAACATCTATAAGTTGATCTAGTAAACTCTTAACTCGAGAAAATTTTTCCACGACCAATGTCATTATGGTCTTAATTTCGGGTGCCACTTATTTGTCGTTTACATAAATCAAAATGACAAGGTTTTAACCGCAATATAAGGTAATAAGCCAAATACCAAACACAACAAGGCTTAAAATTATGTATTTTTTTGTGGACTCTAATCTCTGTTTAATAAAAAAATATATTACGAGTACATTATATTTTAAAAATTTCATATTCGGAAGAACGCCCATGGTTTTTCTCTTCTGTCGTTACCTCTCACTTTCTCGTATTTTGCCGGATTAGACAATTTTCGGCGTGTGTGCGTCTGTGCCTGATAGAACGGCATGTCAAATGTGTAATGACGTCCTATGACACCAATCAAAGAGCCTAGTCCCCCGCAGCTACCAGTCGTCGTTCGATTTTTATCAATCATTGAAACATCAACAAAAATTCGTACACAAGTCCGCACTTTAATAAAAATAGTTTTTATGAAAAAACGTTAATAATTAAAAACAACATTTAGGTACTCATTTTTCATATAAACTGTCTTTTCCACTTCTTTTACAGTAAATTTTTGAATTTTAGTTTTTTTATTATACCCTAAAATTTATATTGAATTAAAATTTTAATTTAATCAATTAGATTAAATTAGATCAATAATTATTTTTGAAAAGACTGATAGGTTTTTGTGCACACTTATAACAAATCAAAGAGTAATAATAGTATATTAAAGTATAAGTGGATACAAGTAAAGACCAGTTATCCACGAGTACTTTACGCTATTTTTTTATTGGTACACTTTGAAATCATGTATTATTACTACAAAAAATTAAAATAAGAGCTAATACATACTGTAAAATGGTTGAATTTGTTGCTTGTCAAATTTAACGTGATACTTGGCCGATTTGAAATTAGGCTCCACCCACGATGCGCATTCGACCACAACACAATTCGTCCTTATTATTTCTTGGCCCTTCGAACTGCAAGGTACTTGAATAGTCTGCGACAAAGTTTTTTTTTATTTTACTTATGTTTAAAGTTACTGTGTGTTGAAGAAATATCGTCTTACAATAGATTTGACTTTTTAAATAATTATTGTTCAGTATTTTAAATTATAAACATGGATTCTCATTCAAAATTAGAAGGCAAAGTCTTGTCTGGACAAACGAGTTTGTTACTTGGTCAAAAAATTCTTCTAATAATTTTATTTTATCTGACTTATTCATATTGACAACTCATCAGTCACTATTTGAGATATATTTTATACGATATGCTTCTACAAAATCTCCTTAGAAAGATAAAATATTTGGGAAAGTTAATAAAGTTATACACTTTAGTACCTAAATACCGGATGTTGACAGCCATCCCAACGGGGCTGGTGTTATTCTATTGTAAAGAAATAAACAACGGATTAAAATATTTATGACTTACTAAAATGCTAAAATGCCGAAAATCTAAAGAATAAAAGTATATGAATATATAATAAAATATTACAACAACTCTAGTATAAAAATTAAGTAATAAATCTTTTGTCTGTATGTTCCAGGTATAAGATTAACTACTGTTCTTTTATTCTTATACAGTTTACTGTAACGCAAATGTAAAACTTTCATCTCTGCCAATATTCCTCTTAAAAAATTACAGAACGAGACATTTATAGAAGTGTTCGAAAAAACTGCCGCTTCAACATGACTGAATGGTCAATATTAATGGGTCAAATAAAACATAATTATTAGAAGAATTTTTTTACCAACTAACAAAAACAAAAGATTTTGTATTTTGAGAAAAATTTCCGAAGAAAAAATTGTAACGTCAAAATAACATACAATATAGACATATCATAGAAGTTCCAATAATAAATAAGGTCACTCTCTGTAAACTTGTAGTATGGAGTGTACCAACGAGGCGAAGAGACCGAGCGCATTATGTATCTCTTTTCCTCCGAATGCGTTCTCACTTAATTTTCTACGCAAGTGGACAAATTTGTCAAGTATCACCTTAAATTTGACAAACTGTACATCAGTCAGTATATCTTTCGTTATTTTGAAAATGAGAAAAACAAAAATTAATTTGCAATCTCACATCAGAGTAATTGTTGAGTTATTTGTCAGTCAAATGGTATTAAATTATGAGCAACAAAATTAATTCTGAGCACAAAAAAATTAATTATGGATCTTATGCAAAATAATGTAACTGTTTCGTTTATTTGAATAAAAGGGCTTTGCGGAGTCGAAGGTAATGAAATCGCAAAAAGTACTCACAGTTGCCACTATACTAAAATTTAACGATTTGAAAAATGCGTTTAAACCTAATATCAGTTAGAAATAGGAAGCTAATTACAATAAAAATTGCAAATAAATCTACAAATCATTATTATAGCTATCACCCTACACTTCCAAAAATCATTCTTCTATTTACCTATAATTATAATAGAGTAAAAATATTAGTAATAACTCATTTAAAACTAAACCGTGGTTGTCTTTCATATCAATTATATTTAATTGGAATACTTAACTCTTCTGTCCTATTTGTAACGTATACATTGCTGATCTAAATCATTTATTCTTCGAATATCCTCTGAACTATCATCATCATCATAAGTGGCTCGACAATCCGTTGTGGATCTTGGCCTGCTCACAAGTCGATTCCTGGCAACTTCCCTCCATCTTGTGACCCTTGAAATCTGCAGGTATTCTTCCACATCATCAATCCATCTCCTTTGTGGTCGTTCTCTACTTCTTGTGCTTTCTGGTTTTGAAAATGTTATCTTTTCGTGTATTCGTGATCTGACATCTTAGCAATGTGTCCAGCCCATGTAAGTCTGTGCACTTTAACAAATTTTACAATATCTGGATCGGTGTATAACTGATATACTTCAAAGTTGTATCTTCGACGCCATAGCCCATTTTCATTTATGGCCCCAAAAATCTTTCTAAACATTTTTCTCTCAAAAATACCACGATGTCTTTCATCATTTTGAGATAAGGTACACATTTCAGCCCCGTATATCAAAACCGGTTTTATTAAGCTCTTGTATATATTGAGCTTTACTGCACGCTTTATATTCTTATTTTTTAAATCTTTCTGGAGACTGTGAACAGTTCTGTTTTCTATTGTTGTGAGTCTTTTTATTACTTCGCTTGTCGTGTTTGTTGCGTTTACTGGCGATCTAAGCTATGTAAATTCTTTGACTTGCTTAAAGGTATGGTTGTTAATTTGAATTCTCTGTTGGATATTTCGGGGGTTTTTAGAAAGCAATATATATTTGGTTTTTTCCTTGTTTATCACAAGTCCTAATTCACTTGCTGCGTCCGAAAGCCTTGTAAAACACTGCACCATGTCTCTCATACTTCTGTCCACTGTAACTATATCGTCAGCGGATGCGAAAATTTGCGTCGATTTATTAAAATTTCCATTCATTCTAATATTTAATTGTCTGATTACCCTTTCCAAGGCAATATTAAAGAGGAGACATGCCAGCGCATCCCCCTGTCTTAGACCATTATTAATGCCAAAGAACGTAGAGTTTTCTCCTTCAATTCTAACGCATGAGCTTACATTCTGCATTGTTAGTTAGGTCAACTTAACTAACTTAGGTATAATTCCAAAGTCTACCATTGCATTATATAATGTAGTTCTTTTCATACTGTCATAGGCTGCTTTAAAGTCAATGAAGAGATGGTATGTTTCTATGTTATATTCTAGTGTCTTTTCTAGAATCACACAACTAATTTATTACGTTTGGCTGTGTTACTTCATATATGTAGTCACATCAGAGTTTAAATAAAAAAATTGAAATCGGCTTTCAATATGAAAATAAATAAAAAAATTATATTTAAATTTTTTTCATATCCCTAACAAAATATTTGGTTTAGAACTAAAATTTCACGAAGATAAAGTTTTTATAAAAAATATACCTATGAGCGATACAATTATTTCTAACTAAAAATAAAATAAAAGAACTTTGTAATTTTTAAGTTGAAAATATTCGTTGTTGCTGCAATGACAGATTTTTAGCACTTTCCACAGCACAATGGAAGCGCCAGTACGAGACAAATGAAGTGCGAGAGAAAAATAAGAAGCAATATATTGAACAATAGCCTTTATGCCCTCTTATCACAAATCACTAGCGAAACTTTTGTAAAGTTTAAGCTTTCTTTGCAGAGTTGGAGCTGTACTTTGTGGAGAATTTTAAGTTGAAACAAATTGTAACAAGGGACAAAAACTTGCAATTCTAGGCTTATAAAATTAGAGAATTACCGCGAAGACAGAAGGTAAATGGTAAAAATAAGCAAAATATTCTTAGAATAATAAACGATATGTTAGATTAGCAAGTAAATAGTATATTATATATTACATAAAGATACAAGAAATGTGGTCCAAAATATGTTTGATAATTTTGTGTTTGTTTGTTATATTTACTGGTATGCGTTTGTTTATTTAATAAATCTATGTATTTATTTAATCTATGGTAATTTTAAGGCCCGTGTTGACAATGATATAATTTCAGGAATAACTACAACTAACTTAAAAATTAAATTTCTATATTCATTGATGATCTTCATTGCCAAATAAAGTTACAAATATTCTTAACAATTTTCATAACTGGTCCACTAAAGTTGGAGTAAATTTTTTATCTGAAAAATCTAAAGTCATGCACTTTAGGACTTTACTAGAAAACATCATACTCACCCTCCTTTATTTCGCCTAAATAAATTTTCTCTTCAAGTGGTCGATAAGCACAAATTATTAGGAGCAATATTCGATAAAAGACTTATATGGAAAGATCAGATATAGAACACAAAAAGAAACTGCCTATATAGAATTAATGAATTAATATCATAAAATCTCTAACTCATCAATGGGAGCCAGAAGAGAAAGTCCTCTTAAGAATTTATAGAACCTTGATACACTCTAGGTTGGATTATGGAAGCATTCTCAACATATCTGCTTCCGACAAGCACCTTAAAAGCCTGAATATAATCCACAACACTTCTTTAGTCTTTATTCTTTAGTAATTTCTAAAAGTCTTTATATCAAATATTTGGAATCACCACTTTTTATAAAACAGCAACGTTTACTACCGCCTTACTTCTCTAGAATTTCTGGTTTACCGAAAAGTCCAGTAATTAACCTAATTAATACTCACCACCCTGTCCCAGATAATAGTCACCATCGAGCACATTCTCTCATACAAATTTTAAAAACTTTACTATAAGATACAGACCTAACACTCACAACTCCTATTACTAGGTCCAGAATTCCCTGTAAAGCAAAAAGCTACCTAATGTGTTTACCAGCTCGAATCGATATAAAAAAGAAGAAATATACAGAAGTATCTCAAATACAACAATAGCATCTGACATTCTCCTAGACGCAGTATACACACAGCCGAACTGTACGGAATACTCAAGGCATTAGACTCACCTATTACTAATGAGAAATGTCTCTATGTGATTGATTTAATCAGAAATATATACTCCATACATTCCGTTGTACAGTGCATCCACAGTTCTGCCAACAGCAGTGAACAATTGGTGTTTCAGTAACCGTCATCTGAATACCATCCCATGTTGGTATCAATGTAAACGAACACGCTGGTCAAGAAGTAAGCAGGCCTGCTCGCTAGAAAATCTGGAAAACATACTTCGCCAAGATCTAAAGGCTAGTATCAAGGACAACGTATTAAACACCTGGTAAAAACACTGGAACGTACAAATTACACAACTACGCACAATTCAATCAACTGTTACCTCCATCACCATGCCTCAAATTAGCAGAAAAGACAATATTATTATCAGAAGATTTAGAATAGGATCTATCCTTTCTTGCTCATGGATGTCTGATATCTTCCGAAAACCGTCCTGTGAACATTGTAACTACTCCTTAACAGTCCAATAAATACTACTAGAATGTGTTCACTACAAAGCCCAAAGAGACTATTCATCATCCAGCCTTCATTTATCACGTCCACTGTTGGACATAGGCTTTTCTTAAACTCCTCCATTCTTTGCGATTTTGTACTCTTTTTTGCCAATTTTTGGTTACACGCCTATTGTCGTCAGCCCAACGTGTAGGTGGCCTTCCTCTACTACGTTTGTCTGCTCTTGGCCTCCAATTTGTAATTTTGCTTGTCCATCGTGAGTCATGCATTCTCGTCACATGGCCTGCCCAATTCCATTTTAATTCCCCTATGCGCTCCACAACATCAGCAATAATCGTCCTTCTTCGCAGATCTTCGTTTCTTGTTCGGTCCCGCAACGTCACTCCCAACATAGACCGTTCCATTCGTATCTGTGCCACCCTTAATTTCGAAGCCGTAGTTTTGGTTAGAGTTATAGGTTCCGCCCCATAGGTCATGACCGGTAATACGTATTGGTCAAATACTTTTCTTTTGAGGCTAATTGGTATATTGGCCCTAAGTGTGTCTCGCAGTTTTCCAAAGGCTGCCCACGGTAAAGTAATTCGTCTTTGGATTTCGCATGTTCGGTTATCCCTGCTGGTTCTTATTTCGAGACCCAAATACGTATATTTTTCTACCAGTTCTACCACTTTGTTTTGAATAGTTAAATGGTTATTGGGGACCATATTTGTCATAAACTTAGTTTTGGTCAAGTTCTTTCTGAGGCCCACCTTTGAACATGCAAAGTCCAATTCATTTAACATATCTGTGGCTTCTCCTAAATTATCTGTGATAAAGACAATGTCATCTGAGAAACGGAGATGGTTAAGCTTTTCGCCACCTGTTGTTACTCCTCTGTGGTCCCAATTGACCATCTTAAAGACATCAAGTCAAGAGGCATACAAAGAGACTATTAAAACTTTCAAAATAATTTTAGTGACTTTCCCGGTTCAACAAACATGTACAGTACCAGTTTCCTAAAAGACTGTTACCTTTACTACTTAGTATAACTATATTAAGATGTAGCTAAGTATCCTGGGTAGGACACATAGCTAGAATGACGGATGGGTTATAAACAAAGAGGTTATTAAAATGGAGACCAACAGACGATAAGAGAAACGTCAGTCGACCACTTACACGATGGGCGACCATTTAAGAAGACAAAATAAAAACTGGATGAGAGTGGCGTATAAAACACTGCTAAAAAAATTATATATTAAATTTATTTTGAGTAACTGTTTGTAAAATTATGTTTTTAATAATTTTATATTAATTTCTTTCTCGCAATGCTTACAATACCATCTTCTTCCTTATTTACGACCTAGTAGAAGTTAAAAACATATTTTATTCTTAATAGTTTTGTGCAAGTTTAAAATATAATAACACAAAAAATGGGAAATAAACGACGTCAACTTGAGGAAGAAACTCGTTTATTTCCAAACGTGTATAAAATATTATTGCACTACAATCCCCAGACAACTGGTTCGTGTTCCTTCGTGTTTTTCAGAAAACATTTAATACCACCTGAGGGAAACTATAAAAATATCGTCAAGATATTTTTACGTCACGCGAAGTACGGTATCAAAATTATGTGTTCTATTTGGAAAAGCAATTGATGAATTTTTAAAAGTAGTGTACGATGTTTAACAGTATTGAACAAGGTGGGTTTATTCTTTGCTTTTTATGTTTAAAGTAATAAATAACTAAATATAATGCTATGATTTCTGGACTTCAATTCCTGTTTAACTATCTAGCGACCTACTTTACATCTCCCTTATACTGCTGATTTACATGATGGGATGGCATCATCCATCATCACAGGTACGTCTGTAAATGGTAAAGCATTTATTTTACCAATGAAGAACTCCAAAATGGCTTTGGAAAGTGAAATTGCAAACGTGAGTTAAAACTGAGAATTCAAATAAACGAAGACAGTTTAATACACATGACATTCACTACTCTCAGTATTTCCCGTGCTCGAATCGTTATCAATAGAGTTTTATGACTCATTTCAGCATCTCTGCTTCATCAGATACTCGGAATGACACAAATGCAAATTTAGAAAGTCCAACGAATGTCTCCTTAAACTTGACCAATGTAGTGGTATATATATATATATATATATATATATATATATATATATATATATATACATATATATATTAATGGGATATTAAAAGTCAAAGGTGCGCCAAGCAATTAATTAATTAATTAAACTTATTTAAATGATGCAATTATGATTTTATCACACTATTTAATTCTCTTATCTCAGGGTTATATTCGTGCATCAATATCTATGCTTTACATATGATAGGTAAGGTCCAAAGAATACCGGAATAATAAAAACATATATGATACAACATTATATATTGAAATAAAATTCACACTCAAATATCTTCAACAAAAAATATCTCATATAATGATTATCAAAATTTTGTTCTACGTACGTGAACCTTTAAAAATGAATGTTATATACAATATAAATTAAAATTTCAAATCAAAATTGTTGTTCTAAATCTCCTGATCAAAATATTTCTATCTTTTCTAAAGCAATTAAAAAAAACTTTGTTAATAAAGAAAAACTGACGAATGGTAAAAAAAACTATCCCTCTGATGATGAGTTGTCCAAATCCTTGTTCCTTGTAGCCTGCACTATCTATTCTTTGCAGTTCCCTAGGTAATCAGCAATCTTACAACAAATTATTGCGAGCCTCTCGTCTTTAATGATTTCCTTCAAATGCACGTATCGTTCAAAAGATGCTAGCCTCTTCTCCTCTCAATAAACTGAATCTCTCGTTCCGACCTGAACAGTGACTCTTGGAATATATAAGTAGAAAAGTATAACTTACAATATTTTACTGGATCAGCTTCCGTCAGATACACTTACTCCAAGAAAACTCACAAACATTCACTTCTAATGCTTACTATCACTTGGGAACCATCAGAGAATAACGACTGTTCGCCTTGCACCCTTGGAAAACAACTGATTATCTTTTTTCCCTCAAAAGTCTAGCTAAACTCTCCTTCTTACATACCTATTCCACTTTTTTCAATCTCCTCCAATCAAAGCTCGTCATACGTATCCCCATCTCTTCATTTAGATAACAAACAACAATTTTACCAACAATTATAAATTTCCTAAAAACTATTAACATGCTAATCGGTTTCTACAAATTCTTAAGAACTAACGGAGAAATATAATTTCTAAATATTCTATTCTATTGTCTTATTCACTGTACAAGTCCATTTGGAAAACCCGCTCGCATTGTTCATGACTTCACTTAAGCTCTCTCACGTCACTCGAACATATTTTACAAAGAAAATAATTTATGCATATCTTAAATTTTGTTTACTACAGGTCATCCAGGATAATGGATTTTCATTTCTTCGAAATATCTTTTATAGTTTATTAGTTGAATTACTTGAATTATTATATTTTGTACTTTGAAATATATTAAGAGCAAACCAATATTATTTTCAATTTTACATAGCATAACAATATATATATATATATATATATATATATATATATATATATATATATATAAATATATTATGATCTGCTTTGTTTTAATTTTTGTTAATTCTAATTGAATTAAACTAGATCAAATTTCTCAGGGTTTTTTACTACACAATAAAATTTATTTTACATTTAATTCGTAGCTTCTAGTATTTCCTAGATGCTGGCTTTCTTTGGGATAGCCAAAGGGAATAAATATTATAACACAATTTATAACCTTTTAAAACAATCACCATTTATTTCAATACCATATAAAACTATCAAAATAAAATTGTATACACTGAATTATCTATCCCTCAGAGCAAAAGAAAACTCTGTTATTTCCATTTTAAAACCAATTTATTTAATTTACTGCAAAATTGTTTTCATTAACTTTCTTAAAAACAAACAAAGTTTATTATATGCACATTTTCTGACTTATGAATTCAATTCTCTTCAATTGCTTTATGATATGAGTTTAAATAAAATATATGGTGTATACCACGCTTATTGCACAAAAAAATTTACTGATCTTTTTTATCTTCTTTCTGCGATGTCTCCCAACGGATACTGACTTAGTCTCCATTGTGTTCCCGAAATACTGTCCAATTTTTCAAAACACGTATCTCTTTGCTTCCTCCCTCCAAAAACTGTTACACAAGAAACAGCACTCGTTCAGTTTCTCTCCAAATTAAAAAAAAAAAAAAACACCTCCGAAACGACTCGTTTCACAATAAGAATAATGGAACTTTTTCCGCAAATTGCGTGTTCCGCCTCTAATGATTATCTCGTACAAACTTTATATAACTTTTTTCCTTTTCTTACAGATTTAGGAGTCTCTTCGGACACAAGGAGTTTGAGATTCTCGACGTGGGTCTCGACTTGTCTACAACTATTCTGCCCACCAATTTAAATTCACACACAAAAACTTATACTTCTTTTTCACACACTGTTCTCAAACTGGACTTCTTGCTCTGGCTGTTTCACCACCACCAGAATGATTTCACGGATTCTTAAAGGAACGGAACACTGTTCTTAAAGTGGACTTCTCGTTCTCGATCTTAAAAATACATTCAAATCTCCTGGTTCAATTTTCAAGTCAGTTGTTCTATTTTCCTCCCCTAGTTCTTTCTGGTCAATCAACATTCATTCATACAAATTCATCCCACTACCAAACTTCAAATTTTCCTAATATATAATTTCCAAATATATATATATATATATATATATATATATATATATATATATAAATATATATATATATATATATATATATATATATAAATATATATATATATATATATATATATAAATATATATATATATATATATATATATATAAATATATATATATATATATATATATATATATATATATATATATATATATAAATGAAAGCAAAAGGCGCCTTCAGGAACCACTAAGGAATTATTAGTATGCTGGACTATGCGTGGAACGACCATCTATTTCCTAACTTCGTACAAACCTCGTACAAGCCTATGGTAAATAGAAGACACTTGTAGCAGGCGCTAAAATATGTCATAAAACCACAAACACAGACGTAGAGTATATACCTAAAATATCTTAAGTCGCAAGTCGCTTAAGACCCAACATAGAGCGGACGTCGAAAATTTTCATCTCCAGAAGCGAAATATATAAAATTATTTAGACATATTGTTTATGTAGTTAATGAATCCGTTCATCAAAATGGTATATAGCTCTCACAGCCTACATGAATATTTTTCTCGTTATCTTGGATGTGTCAGCCAAAAATTAGTTGTTCGCTAGAATTTCCCACACAACTTGTAATGCTAAATCCGCAAAAAACTAAAGGATTGAAATTTAATTTAAATTTTTAAGTCGATCCAATATAATCCAAGCTAAAATAATTATAGAATGATTTTAGTATTATGAAATAAAAACTACCAAGAAAGTCTCAGAATAACCTTATTTTAACGATTTGATCATTAAATATTATGCTACCTGCATTTTCTGCTATTGTTGATTGGTTTTTGAAAAACTACGTGGATAATTTTCAATATTACAAATCAGTAATCAATAAAAAATGAAAAGCATATCATGTATGCTTATGGAAAACTTTAATTTGGAGATTAGTTCAAATTAAAGGATGTTTTAACCTCAAATGATGACTATGTGTATGAGTAGAGTGTGTTGATGTGCAGCCTACCATATTGCATCCGCAAATAGTAATTAGTGCTAATAAATTATATACGTGTATATAGTATAGTTTAAATAAACCAGTAATCCGTTTGATTTTGACAAAGTTTGTTTGTTTGTGTTACATAATATCTATACAGGAAGCAACGGTTTCAATTTAGTTCAAACAGATAGATATTGTGGTAAAACTAATAAAATTGGAATGTTTCACATATTTTTATACAATGTCTCTCAAACTTTCTTCTTTGTTGCATATTTTGTTTTTAATAATAGAAAATTTATATTTACATATTATTTACCTATCTATAAACTCAGATCATTTTTTGGTTAGAATTAATATGAGAGAAGCCATAATTAAAAAGCATAAATAGAAAAAGAAAGTGCAACGTAAATTTAATTTTGAAAAACTGCGATTTTCCACTGAAAAAACCACTGGTTCGATGACGAATGTAGAACAGAGTTTAAAAGATCAGATTTGAGATTAAAAAGTTTACAACAACGAAAAAAAGTAAAGAGAATCCTAAGGGAGCGGAAACCAAATTATATGGATGATAAAATAAAGCGCATTGAAGAAAATTACAAGAAAAATGAAATAAAAAATTTTTACATTTTACAATTTTTACAAGAGGTAAAATACATTAAAACTGCGTAGCAGGGAAGAACGATGAATGTAAAAGCTAAGAAAGGAAACCTGATAGTGGATGATGACCAAATATGTGAAAGGTGGAAAGAATATTTCGAAGAGATTCTAAATGACGGAGTAACTACTGAAGAAAATTATAATGTTCCTGAACTTCAAATAGTAATAGAAGAAATACCAAAGCCCATAGGAGAAGAAATTGAAGAAATAATAAAATATTTGAAAAATCAAAAAAGCCCTGGGGAGAGCGGCATTATGGCAGAGAACATAAAATATAGAGGAGAGGCCTTAACAAACCAACTTGGTGAGCTAATACTAGAAGTGTGGGATGCCAAAGAAATGTCTCAAGAATAAAATAAGTAGATTATAATTCCTATACACAAATAGGGAGATAGAACTGAATGCGCAAACTATAGAGGAATATCCTTATTAGAGGTAATATATAAAGCACTCGTCATACTAATTAAAAAACGATTAGAAATATATACAGAGAAGAACCTAGCAGAATACCAGGGAGGATTTCGGAAAGGAAGATCAACAACCGACCAAATTTTTATGCTAAAACAAATCCTGATCAATTGCTATGAATACAACATTTCAGCACAAGTACTTGTCATTGATTACAAAGCCGCCTACGATACAATAGACAGAAACAAATTAATAGAAACGCTAAAAGAATTCCAAGTGCCAGAAAAAATAATAAGATTGGTAAAAATGACAAATAGACAAACCATTAGTGATGTGAGATGCAACGGTACAGTCTCAGAAGAATTCGAAGTAAAAAAAGGTGTTGTCTACATTGCTATTCAATATAGTTCTAGAAAAAATTGTATGGATAGTGGGATAAATAGGTCTGGAACAATTTTATATAAGGAGCACCAATGCTTAGCATACGCTGATGATGTGGTTGTCATTTTTTTTTTTTATTTAGAAATTACAGCCGCATCCACCATAATGGTTATTAGCGGCGGCTACAGAATTACAAAATTAGAGTTTATAAAATATTCCTATAGATTTTAAGAAATTTACGATATTATAACAGAAAAATTAGTGCCTAATAAATTACTTAAACTGTTAGGTATGTTAAATGTAAGACGAGAATGGGCAAATCTATGACATTCAATTAATAAATGGTTAATGGTTATTTGTACATTACATGTTTCACAAATAGGTGGATCACTTTTGGACAGTAAATATGAGTGAGTAAGTCTCGTGTGTTCAATTCGTAATCTAGTTATCACCAATTGTTCTCTTCTGTTCCTGGTTGAGGGTTGCCAAGCTGTAACGTCATTTTTAATTTGCTTCAGTAATGTTTGAGAAGATTGCCATTCGTTTTTCCACTTGCACAAAACTCGATTTTTTATAAAAGCTTTTATATCACTCGCGGTATTTCGATTCTCGGCTTTTTCTATATCGGCACATTTAGCAATTTCACTCGCGCACTGGTCCGCACTTTCGTTGCCAGCAATGCCAATCTGGGATGGGATCCATATAAATCTGATACTCCTAGAATTTTCTTGAGCCTTCATGAGTTCTAGTTTTATCAGTTTCTCAAGGGGACCTTTAGGATAGATCTGTTTAAGGGTTTGAAGGGCGCTTAGTGAGTCACTTAAGATAACAGAGTTAGGAATGTTATTAGAATTTATATGCATGATAGCTTTAAACATTGCGTAGAGCTCAGCGGAGAAAATCGAAAAGAAGGTTGGAAGACGAAATTGATATGTATCGCTTGGAGTAACGAATGCAGCACCTACTCCTTTATCACACTTAGATGCATCTGTAAAGATTTTATAGCTATGTTCGTAATGCTGACGGAGAATTAGATCTAGATTATTCTTAATCTCTGCGTAACAGTTAATATGTTTGTTGTATTGGGTTAGACAGGTATTTAAATTTGGGGTATTAATTACTCAAGGAGAGGGGCTTTTAATATTGATTGGAAAGGTATTTGGGAATTCTATATTAAGACATCTCAGGTAACACCG
The DNA here is from genome assembly GCF_040954645.1 of Diabrotica undecimpunctata. NCBI lineage: Eukaryota > Metazoa > Arthropoda > Insecta > Coleoptera > Chrysomelidae > Diabrotica > Diabrotica undecimpunctata. The sequence continues at coordinate 35,635,459 of NC_092807.1, read as the reverse complement.
TACTCGCTCATAGTAAGGCTTATGTTTGGTACTATTGGTAAAGAGATTTATATATTTATTAGTGAACGTATTATTAAATAGAGGTTTGTTTACATTTGAGGCTATTGACGTTGCGTGTGAAAGGGTTCAGGAAATTCGGCGGTGATATAATGAAGGCTCCCCACTTTCAGAATATAAACTTTCCACCGGTGACGTTCTAAATGCGCCAAGAGAGAGTCTAAGTGCTGTGTTGTGAATAGAGTCTAGTTGTTTTAACAATGTGGGGGAAGCAGAGGCGTAAGCAATTGATCCATAATCTATTTTTGATCTAATTAGAGTTCTGTAGATTGTAAGTAAGGTAGGTAGGTCAGAGACCCAAAATCTATTTGACAGTGTTCTCATTAGGTTAAGTTTCTTATGACAAGTCAAAACTAATTGTCTAAAATGTTCTTTCCAAGTAAGTTGATTATCAAACCACATACCTAAGAATTTTACACATGATTTGAAGGATAACGATGTATTGAAAAACTTGAGATTGGGATTATTTGAGAAGGTTTTTTTTGAGAATACCATACCAACGGTTTTTGTAACCGAGAATTGAAAACCAGTATCGCGAGACCACTTTTCGAGTTTTTGTAAGAAAGTTTGCAAAATTGTTGAAGTTAAATTAATATCTTTGCCTTTTACGTAAACCACCAAGTCATCTGCATATAAACGTGCTTTTAAAGGTTTTTTGAGGTTCTTGATTATGTCATTAATAGCAATTAAGAAAAGTGTAGGACTAATAATTGAGCCTTGAGGGATACCGTTTTCTTCCTCCTGCATTTCGGAATAAAAGTTGTTAACTCTTACACGAAAAGATCTGTTTTCTAGAAAGTTCTTGATAAAATAAAGGCAATTTCCACGAATGTTCCATGACTGTAACTTTTTTAAAATGTTGAATCTCCAACATGTATTAAATGCTTTTCTTAAGTCAAAAAATATTGCGATACAATGCTGTTTTGTTGCCAGAGATTCGTGAATATCACTTTCCAGGTTCAATATGTTGTCTATACCGGATCGGTTTTGTCGGAAACCATTTTGTTCGTTTATAAGTAATTTCGAATTTTCTAGATGCCAAATCAGCCTTGAGTTAATAATTTTTTCTAGTAGCTTGCCCATTGCACAAGTTAGGCTTATCGGTCTATAGGAATTGGGGTCTAGACGAGATTTTTGGCTTCTAAGAAATGGGAGAATGATAGATTTTGACCAAACAAATGGGTACTGGTGTCGCTGCCAAATGAAGTTAAATAATTGAAGCATGTAATTTTTAGCGGAAGTGGGTAGGTGCTTTAAGAAAATACTTGGGATATCGTCAGGCCCAGGACTTGTTTCTTTTAGATCGTTCAGTGAGTTGTTGAGTTCTTGTAACGTGAGAGGAGCGTTTAATGGAATGTTATAGTTTTCTAAATGGAGGTTAGACCTTTCGGCCTCTAGTTTATTTTCCAGAAATACAGGGTCAAAATTTTCATTGGAAGACATTTCTCTGTAGTTTTTAGCTAATGTATTAACAATTTCAATAGGAGAGGTGACAATTTGATTACCTATTTTGAGACTAGATATTGGGGATGACTCCTTTATACCAGAAATTTTACGTATTTTCTTCCATACTTCTCTTACAGGAGTGGAGCTGTTAATGCTAGAGACATATTGGGCCCAACTGGATTTTTTTGTTTGATTTATTAAACGTTGAGCTCTGGCCTTCATTTTTTTGTAGTTAATTTTATTTTCGAGTGTTTTATGCTTCTTAAATCTATTAAAAGCTGTTTTTCTGGCACGTACTGCTTCGTTACACTCCGAATTCCACCAAGGCACAGAAACATGATTTTTAATGGGCTTTGTTTTGCCGATGAAGAGCTCCGCACTCTGCAGAATGACACTATTAAAAGTACCTAAAGAATCGTTAATATTATCATTCAGTATAAGACTCTCCAAAGCCTTATCTATATAATTTTCAAAATCGATCCACTTAGCCGAATTTATATTCCATTTGGGCAAGAAGGATATTGGGCAAGGCTGACCTGAGAGATTCTCAATGGTAATAGGGTGATGGTCGCTACCATAAGTATACTCGAGAACATTCCAAGAGAGACGCGGAGCAAGACCTGGATCACAGAGGCTTAAATCTATCACGGAGGATTCTCTAGTGCAGATGTTAAATCTTGTAGGTGAACCATCATTTAGAAAATTTAATTGAAGATCCTGCATTACCTTTTCTAAAAGTTTTCCTCTGTGATCAGTACGCTTAGATCTCCAAATAAAGTTATGACCGTTAAAATCACCTACGATGATTCGAGGAGAGGGTATCTGTTCGATAAGGCTTTTTAAATCTTCATATGTAGCTGAAGAACTAGATGGAAGGTAAATGTTACAAATAAAAATTAATATAACTATAGTTTCAATGTTACTATTGACAGGAAAAACATTTGCAACTAAAGATTTTTTGACAAGTGTCATGACACCACCTGAAGAGAAATTATTGTCATGTACTGTATCTTTTCTAAAAATGTTAAAATATTTGGAATTATAGTTTTTTTGGGGGGTTTAAATTTGTTTCTTGGAGACATATTATTTCGGTAGAGAATTCAGAAATAAGTTTTTGTAAGGTTGGGAGTCGATGGAAAAATCCATCTATATTCCATTGCAGTAGTTTAGTGAATTGTATTATATACGAAAAATATGAATTTACGGGTTAACCTGAGATGACTCGCCCTCGGATTCAGAGATGTCGTTACCCAAGTGTCGGAGGATTTTCTTTCTTAAGAAGGTGATATAACGTTTGCTTGATCTATCTTTTAATTGCGGATGAACTTTAGTTAACATATGAACTAATCCCAAAAGGTCAGAAGTAAACTCTTGAATTATGTTAGAAGGATCTTGCACGCCGCTAACATTGCTTAGAAGTAGATTTAATTGGTCAAAATTGAGAACAAATGTGGGTAAATGATTTTGGATAAAATCTTTGGCAGGTTCAAGGTCATATGATTTTGTTGATTTTATGCATATATGCTCCTCGTTGCTTTTAACTTTCTTGGCTCTAGGTTTGGATGTAGGTACAGCAAATGATTTTTCTGTATGAGTTGTTTCTGGAGACGTAAGAACATCATTGATACTACGTTTTGGCTGAAGATCGATATTGATTACTTTGCAGCTTTCCAAGGTGTTAACTTCTTCTTGACCATTAGGATTGCTCAGATTATTTGCTAATTTTTCTTGGACGGAAATTTGTTCGTTTGATATGGATGTTGATGCAGGTTGAGGCATGATGTCAGGGGTGAAAGGAGTAGTAGATTGACTGTTATTAGAATCAATTAAATTTGTTGTTGATTCTAGTTTATCGGGACAGTTGGTGGCTATATGTCCAGACTTTTTGCAGTTATAACAGGCCATAGTTTCTTGAGATAAGAATATTCGATATGTTGTATTATCGAAGTCTAAGGTGAATGAGTCGGGTAAGGAGATATTATGGGGACTGACATATATTTGTCTTCTAAAACTTAAAATATGATTATATTCCGGAAGGGTGGAACTTATTTTCAGAAAAGTGACAGGAGAGACCATATTGAGTCCAATACTTTGTAGATAATCAACTAACAGACTGTGTGGTATTGTTGGACATACGTTTGAAAAAACAATACGTTCCGCTGGTGAGATTAATCTTCTAGCTTGTACAATATTGTTCTGGATTTGTATGTGTCCATGGTTTTGCATGAATTCGTCCACGATTTTTTTTTGTTTGCAAGGTACATGCAAATCCGATTATTGGATAGTCGGGAGGAAAATATAATATTTTTGGGATGAATTAGGTTACCCAAAGGAATTAAGTAATCTTGCAGTCGAGTATTTTCTAAAGCGCTGAAGACAATTGCTTGGTGTTTTGAGGGAAATTGTGTAGAAGCTGCTGATGAATAGGTTTTATTGGTATTTGTCTGTAATTGCGATACTTGTGGTATGTTAGAGAGACTCTGAATATTAGGTTCCATTTTTGATTTTAACACGGAACATGTGTTTAAAAATAATACGGACCTGCCTAGTAATCAAACAGGTAGTAAAACTGGAATAATATTTCTTGAGTCGTATCTTATTGATAATTGTTAAATTAAAAATCAACCAAAAACTGGTTGATCACGTTATATTAATGAAAACTAATATGATGTGTTCACTTGCTGGTGTTTTATGTAATTGTCACTTAACTATTTATAAATAAACTGTTATAATTACTGCATAAAATTTGCAAATTTGTTGAGACCAAAATAAACACGCCTTTCGGTGGCTCATTCAGGGCCGAACTCGTGGTTGTCATTGCAAGAAATGAAAAAGAACTATCAAATAATATAGTAAAAAGACTGATTCTACAGAAATACATGGAGATCTCGAGCAAAAAAGGAATAAACACACGGAAATCCTTTAAATTGGAGGTGGAGGATGGATCAGTTGTAGAATTCGAGAAGGTAGGTGAATATATGTACTTAGGTACTCTTATTAATCATACATGTAAGGAAGAAACTGAAATCAACCTCAGACTGACCAAGAGCAACAGGTGTGCTGGAGCCATGAGCAAAATAATTAAGGCCAAAAATGTATCTCGTAATACAAAAATAAGAGTATACAAAACTATAATAAGACCCACAATTCTATACGCTGCCGAGCCATGGACTATGAACAAAACCATACAGAACACATTGGAAGCATGGGAAAGAAAGATACTTCGCAGAATGTTTGGTGGAAAAGTAGTAGAGGGAGAATGGAGAAGACGAACTAACGCAGAAGTGTACCATTTGTATGCTAACCCTACAATAACAAAAGTTCTGAAAAACCGTAGACTACAATAGCTCGGTCATCTAGAAAGAATGAAAGGTAATAGACTAGTCAAGAATATTGCTTGGAGAGTACCTGAGGGAAAAAATGAGAGGAAGACCAAGAAAGAAATGGAGAGATGTAGTGATGGAAGATGTCAGAAAGATGGGAATCAGAGATTGGAAGTTGATAACTAAGAATAGAAAACGATGGAGATTATCCATCCAGCAATGTGCCTAAAAGGCCTGATAACGCTGTACATACATACATTGGCTTGTTGGTAGTTTTACTAATGTAGCAGCCAACGGATGATCAAACGCGGGGTGGTTATAGACATATCATGACCACGCCCAACTCAAACATAAGGTGTAATGTAATTTAGTAACCACTTTTACAAAGCTACCATAGAACCCGAACCAATAGGAGCATTCCAAAACATCTAAACCCTATTCCATCAAAAAAGAAACCCTTGCTGCCTGTTCAACCCAAAATCTTTCTACCTTTTATCAAAGCGTCACTGACAAGTTCAGGAGAACTCTTAAAACTCTAAACATCCAAATCATCTTCACTACTGACTCCAAGTTGTCCAATCTCGTCAGATCTGTAAAAGACCAAATACCCATGGTATCTTCGAGAGACCTTGTTCAAGTCGTACATACGTACATGCATAGGACAGACAAACCGACGAATGCACAACCATATATAGAAATATTATTATCTTTGTACTTTTTATGCAAATTTAATTGTTCACATGATGCACTAAATAATAATCACACGTGACTTTTGACTGTGAAATTGAAATGATATCAACCCACGAACATTCACATTCAGCAACAATTGCAAATAGCATTTGGATAAATTGTGTAAATGACGGTAAAATTTGAACACTCCTGAATTTTTACGTTCAGTAAGTTGATGCTTTTATCAATATATCAACAAGATATTAAGGACAAGTTTATATATATATGTTAGATCACTAATCACGTGTTTGACTTTTTAAAAAAGAACTTTATTTGTTACAAATTAAATATTAAATAATAGTACAAAATTAAATTAATTTAAAATGACTACATTAACTGGACTGGTCGAAGTTGCAGCTAAGAGTGATTCCGGCATCTGAGAATGGTAATTTATAGGTTTGGTATGAAGTGCTGAATTGCTGTTCCCATGAATGTTGGCCAACGGTTCGTACAAAGTTCTAATGCGTGCTCAGCGGTTTCTATGGGAATGGGATGATGAAATCTGAAGTCGGCGAACTTAAGCTAGTTCAAGGTTAATATTTTCTCATATAACAGCTCCCCTTATTAGTGAAAAGTCAATGCCATTGCTTTGACTTTTACAGAGTAATTGGTGTTTCTGCTTCGCTTTCCTGTTGGACATTGGGTCTTCTTCTGAAGGAGGTTAAGCTTTGAAGTTTCTGTCTAATGGAATTTCTGCGTGGTAGTGGAGTTGGAGGCTGATCCTGGGACAAGGAGATTGCAATTTTTGGGAATATTTTGGTTCGGTATTTGCAGAAAAGGTATAAGATAACTAGGATAATAATCAGGGATAAGGTTGATATAGTGAATAAGGGTAGATGTTCCTCAATAAATGATTGGCTCATAATATGGTCCAGTTCTTCTGAATATTGGTCCAATTTGTGTTGTGCAATATTTAAGTCATCTACGTTGATTTTACTGAGTTTTAGTGGTTTCAATTTTGATAGGTGACTCTTTGTCTCAAAATGGTCACAGCATCTGTAGGGTACGTTAACTGGGTGACTTCTATACGTGATATTTGTATATTTCTCAATTTGGTCTCTAGCATGAATTCTGGTACTGCCAATGAATGCAATACATTCGGGAATTAATCTTAAGATTGAATTTGTTTTTATTATTTGTGTAGTGACGTCTTTCCTTGCACATTTGATTGTTACTGGTAATGGATCGGAAATGGTTAGTAACCATAAATTTCGGTCAATTTCTTGTACATTGTAACCTTGTGCCAAAAGCATGGACATCTGGCAAGTTTTTGGTAAGTTGCTGAGAGGTTTCAAAAGCTGGGCTTCACATATAGCATCTGTGTCTATGGGATACGGAAGAATGTCTGTACACATTCATTGGTTTTGACTGATTTGTTTGCATTTTTCGGTGTCCATGGGTAAAACATATGAAATTGAATCATCATCTCGCGCTATGTATTTATGAACAGTTGAAAGTAAATGATGAAAACCAGTTTGATTATCTAATATTGGTATTGAATATAATTGATACAAGGTGAATATTTCGGGATCAACTAACGGAATTTCGAGAACGAAAACAATTTTTGAATCAAGCTGATAAGCTTGCAGTTTTATTATGTCAATATACTGAGCTATATTTGACATATAAGTGGGTAGAGGCAATACGTTATTTTGTAATGACTGTGAGATTTCTTTTAATGCGTCCATTAAGTCTATGGGCGAAATAATAGAACTATGTAGAATTTGCAGGCGAGAGAATGTGATAGAATTTAGTATATTATTTAAATAATTTTCTAAAAATACGTAGCTTTCCATTAAGGACTCACATAAATCTAGTATTTGTAATTGTGCTTGGTAAAAGGAGATGTCATTATTAATGTCCAGAAGTGTAGTCTCGATAGTTTTTAAGTCTTTGTTAAAAGTTTCTTCGTCTATTTGCAATTTTTGAATTGTAGTGTTGAAAGTTCTTATAACTGAGGTGGTAACAGATATTTGATTTTTTAGGAGATTTTCAATTTGAGTTTCATCGGAATTTATCTTATTTATACATTTATTAAAGTATTCGCCATCAGAGGCGTCTAAATTTCCAGTAATAGATTTCCAGATTGTTCCAATACCATTTACTAAACCGCGTTTTAGGCGTTTATTATAAGGTACTGTGTCAGAGGTTATTTCTTTATATTTTAAATTAACGGAGTTTGAGATTTGTTTTAGCAGACTAACATGTGTCTGTACTTCGGCTTGAAAGGCAAGTTTTCTCGGTGTATCCACGTTAATAAATTTTTCTAACAGGTTTTCCAAAATTCTGTCATTATTGGTTATTGTAGTTTTGATAGGTAATAATTCTTTGTAAACAAGTAAAGTCCATTTGTCATTAGATATTCGTATAGTTCCTTTTTCATGAAAAAATATTCCAATTGTGTTATTAATTGGAGTGAGGAGAATTTGGGATTGGACGATAGGAAGGAGTCCATAGAATCTGTAAAGGAAAATTATTCAAAATAAGGTTTGAGTCTGTCAAAATTTACTTTAGAGGTTTGGTTAGTTTTGGGGTTAAGGATAATTGCGGAATTTGTAAAAACTTCTTGAATTTCGAAAGGTCCATTAAAAAGATTATCCGATTTTGATTTAATTTGGGATTCTTTTACGTAAACTTTGTCACCAATTTTAAAATCAGGTCTTCGTTCTGAAATATTCTCGTCAAATCTTACTTTCGCCTTTTCTTTCTGTCTTTCTGTTTTTGCTCTGGCTACTTTGTAAAAATATTCCATGCGGTTATTCAGGTCTCGAATATATTTACTCATTAGTGTTTTTTGATTGTATAGAGTTTCTGGTGGTCGGCCTGCAGTGTGCCCAAATATAAGTTCATATGGTGTGAAACCGTGGGTCTTATTCTTTGTGTTGTTATAGCATATTATTGCATAAGGAAGTATAGTGAAGGGATGATCGTTTGGGTTCTCGGCTTGATTTGCTCTAATCATTTCTGAGAGTGTGGCATGAAACCTTTCTATAGATCCATTAGATTGTGGATGGTTAACGCTAGAAAATGTTAGTTTAATGTCGTATAATTCGCATAGATCTTTGATTATAGCATTCTCGAATTCTCGACCGCAGTCACAATGAATTCTTAGTGGTGTTCCATAGTGTTGAAAAAAGAGTAGGAGTGTCTTGACTACTGTTACTGCCTTTTTGTCTTCCAAAGGATAGGCTTGCGTGAATTTTGTCAATTCGTCACGAATAGTTAAAGCGTAGTTCCTAGTAGGGTATTCGAATATGTCCATATTTATTCTTTCGAATGGTGTTTTTGGAGTTTCTGTTATGACTAGTGGTCCACTTAAGTTTTTCCTGCAAATCTTAACTTTTTGGCAAATTTCACATGCTTTTACAAATTTCTCTACATCTTTTGTTAAATTCTTCCAATTGTATTTCTGCTTTATTCTTCTGACAGTTTCGTTTATTCCTCGATGTAAATTGTTTTTACCACAATGGTAATGATCTAAAATTTGAGGGATTTCGTCTTCGCTGGCTGTTTTAATTATATTTTGACAGATTCTTAATTTTAATTCTTTGTCAGCAAAAATATAAGAAAATATTTCTAGGATAGGTAGTTCGAGATTATTTTCGACGCAATATATTTTTGATTCATCGAATTGATCTTTATTTGCAAAAAGTACAAGAAACAAGTGTGATATTACTCGTTCGGGATCAAACGGTAATGGTATAATAAAATATTTTCGATCTTTTACAGTTTTGCTGTGTACAATATTAATTCTTCGGTTACTGTATTCCATGTTTTCTTCGAATATGTCATTCATTATTTTCTCGTGGAGTTCTTCAAGTTTATTTTGCCAAAAAAATGTAACAATATTTTTGTTGGATTTGTCTAATAAGTCCGTATTCGATGTTTCAATTTTAGAATAATCGATTATTGACTTAGTTCTATACAGTTCGATAAACTTGTCAAGTTCTTCGGACATTTTTTCTATTTTTTCTTCATCGTCGTCTTCGTTTTCTTGAGTTTCCGTGTCATCTTCATTCGATGCATGTAATGAGATTTTTGATTGAAAGTTTGCACAATCCTTGAAATGGTTAATCTTTATCCTTGAGAGGGCATCTGCATTTCTGTTTATTTTTCCTGCGAGATGTTCTATTTTATAATTGTATTCTTCGAGTTTTAGGCGCCAACGCGCTAATCGGCTTCCGGGATCTTTTATCGAGAAAAGCCATGTAAGGGGTCGATGATCGGTAATCAGGGTGAATTTTCGGCCAAAAAGATATGGTCTAAAATGTTTGACTGCCCATACGATAGCTAATAGTTCTCTCTCTATCGTCGAATATTTTGTTTCGGCACCGCATAATGTTCTGGAGGCATAAGCTATGGGTAAATCTTTTCCAATAGGGCCTTGTGATAGAACAGCTCCAATCGCGAATGCACTAGCGTCAGTTGTTAGTAAAAATGGTTCCTCAAAATTGGGATATATAAGTATTGGATCCGAAGTTAAAATATTTTTGAGTTCGTTAAAGGCTTCTTTGCAATCAGAATTAAAAATAAAAGGTACGTCTTTCTGAAGTAGTTTCGTAAGTGGTTTAGAAATTTTGGCAAAATTTGGAATAAATCTTCTATAGTAACCGGCTAAGCCTAAAAATGACTTTATTTCTTTGGTGTTCTTTGGTTCCGGGAAGTTTTTGATGCAAGATATTTTAGCTGGATTTGTTTTTACACCATTTTCTGTTACAATGTGGCCCAAATATGCTACTTCTTTTCTTAAAAATTCGCACTTGTCTGGCTGTATTTTTAAATTTGCTTTTCGTAACCTTTTAAAAACTTCTGTTAGTCGTGACATGTGATCATGAATAGTGGGTGAGTAGATAATTATGTCATCCATATACACTAAGCATCTTTCGTTTTGTATTCCTAAGAGGATGTTGTCCATTACTCTCTGGAAAGTAGATGGAGCATTCATTAGTCCGAATGGCATGCGTACAAATTCGTAATGTCCATTTTCGACGGAAAAGGCCGTTTTCTGGATGTCTTGTGGCTCGATTTCAATCTGGTGAAATCCAGACGCTAAATCTAGTGTTGTGAAGTATTGGCATCTTCCTAGTTGGTCCAATAGTTCTGATATTTGTGGTAGAGGATAACGGTCTTGTACTGTGAGTTCGTTGAGTTTTCGATAATCAATAACAACTCGCCATTTTTGTTTTCCTGACGCATCTAATTTCTTCGGTACGACCCAGACTGGACTCGACCAGGGCGAGACACTTTTCTGGATTATTCCTTCTTCTAACATTTTATTAATTTGCGTCTTTACCTCTTCCTTATGTATTTGAGGATATCTATAGGATTTAGTGAAAATAGGTTTAGCGTTGTTTGTTTCGATTTTGTGCTTGATTTCGTTTGTGAAGGTCAGTTTGTCGCCTTCGACATAAAATATATCTGCGTATTCAGTACATATATCTAGAATTAGTTCTTGTTCTTCGCAATTTAGATGATCAATTCTTAGCTGTTCTTTAATTATTCGTGTTCTATCTACTACGGGTTCTTCAAAATCATTTCCGTTGTAGGATAGGATTGTCTCCGAATTTTCGAAAGGTTCGATTGAAATGTCTGAAAATTCGATTGTCTTCGGCATAGCATTAGCATTTAGTACGGAAGTTAAGAATTCTCCATTTTCATCTACATGGACTAATGCATGAGGTAATCTAACTTTTTCTATTTCTTGAGCTGATAATATGGCATCTGTATTTGATAAGTTGCATTTTAGTCTGCATATTTGTTCGGTCCGGCTGTCAATGGTAATTCTGTTTTTTCCTTTTATTCGTTTCCTCTCTGGTCTTTCAAGATTTTTGTCTTGATCTCGGTTTTTTACGATAGTATATTTTTCATTTATAGGGTTTTGATATTTTAAATTTGATTCCTGTTTAGAATCTGATTTAATTTTTATTTTAGGTTCGTTTTGTCTTATTTCTGTGGGGTGTGTCGGTGTTTTGTCTTTAGGAGGTGTGTTTGTCTCGTGTCCTACTTTGTGAAGGGTGACAGTTTTAAAATTTGTATGCAACTGTCGGGATTTGAGATCTATTACGCATTCATAATGATCTAGAAAGTCTAGGCCTATTATGCCATCGAAATCAATGTCTAGATTGAAAATAAAGACTTTGTGAGGATTATCGGCAGTGAAGGGAATCAGGACAGATTCTGTTATTAACAATTTTTGATCGGTTATACCTTGAATAGTAACGTTTTCAGGAAATCTATTATGATAATTGCGTGCTGTGTTTTCTTTGAAAACAGTGATTCCAGCACCTGTGTCGATTAAAAGTTTAAAAGTGTTGGTAGCATCGTTAATGTAATATAAATTTTTGGAACTCATTGTATGAAATGGGGTTACATGAATGTCTGTTCGGGAAAATTGAGATTCGGGTGAAAGTTGTCCAAGTTGAGTGCTTGGATTTGTTCTTGGATATTCGTAATATCCGTTGAGGGGTTCGTATGATTGGGAGGATGATTTCGATTCTGAAGTGAAAGAAAATCCTGATAACTTTGTGTGTTATTGGTTTCGTAAATGTTATCAGTTTGTGGATTATTTTCTGTATAATAATCTGTTTCATAGTTTTCATAATTATCGGTATTATAATAATTATCTGTATAGTATTCGTCTGTATAATAGTTAGTCGTCATTTCATCAGGGTATTCGTTTAAAACATGTGCTCTTTGGAAGTTTGGGTTTCTTTGAATAACAGATGGACGATTTTGATTTTGATTTTGAGATGAAAAGGAAGGTCTCTGTTGGTTGAAATTTGGATTATTGGACGAATATTGATTCCTATTAGGGTTCTGATTGTTTTGATAGTTGTTAGGTCCATTATTATATTGGTTTTGGTAACCGTGTGGTCTAGAAAAAGTTTTGTTTGGCTGTACGAAACGTGAAGAGCGGCATTCACTATTTAGATGACCAATGCGGCCACAATTTGTACATTTTGTAAACTGAGATGAGGGTCTTCTCATTGGTTGAGAGGGTTTAGGAATAGTTGATCTAGAATTAGATTTTTGTTCTTCAAAATATGACAATTGAAGTTCGCGTCTAATACGATTGCTTGCTTCAATGAGATCTTTTGGATTACTAGCCCTAATAATTTGTCCTAGACGGGGTTCTAAACCGGTTAAAAGTGTGTTTAGGGCCATGGTATCGATTAAGTCACATTGGGCAGTTTTTTGATCTGGGGATAAATTTGCTACTTGGATCGAGGCGTGCATTTTTGCATTCAGAACTTGTAAACGGTTAAAGAAAGTTAGAGGAGATTCGTTAGATAGTTGTCTTAGTCTTTGTAAGTCTTGTATTAAGGAGGTCAGGTCTCTACTGTCTCCGAAATGTAGATTTAGTAATTGTTTTATTTCTGTATAAGAAATTGGTTTTCTAGAATTAATAAGCTGTGCAGCTTTACCTTTGAGTTTATTTTTTACGTGAATCGTTAATAGAACGCGCTGATCGCCTGTGGCCATCTTAAAAGCACAGTCGCACGCATCTAAAAATGTAGAAAGAGAAATCGGATCGCCTTCAAATTCTGGGATAATAGAAAATATTTCCGAAAGCTTGTATGGTTCGATCTCTTGTTGAGTCTGGGAACGTGTCTCGGGCATTTTTCGAGATATTTTTAAACGAAAATGAAAAATAGAAGTATGGAGAAATATAAAATGTATCAGTATGTAAGGGAGAAAAAAAAATGTGGTGGTATATAAAGGGCAAAAATGTATCAATATAAAAATATCAAATAATATATCAACAAAAATGTATCAAATATACCAAATAAAAATATATCAAGAAAAATATACCAAAATATAGCAAGTAAAAAAAAATATGTCAATAAAATATCAGTATAAAATAGTATGTAAAGAAATATCAATAATTTCAAATATTAGATAATCAATTTGTATTTTCTTTTATGTATCTTGATTAATTGACTTGCAGTATAGTCAATTTCATAGATTATTATAACAAAATTATTAACGAGATGATTCAAAATCCACTTACATAAAGAAGAACATCGGGACGCCTTGTTCTCTCTGCTCAGCTACCAGGGGCTTCACTAGGTGTTCCTTCCGTAGATCACAGGAGTGAGGTTGTTCGGAGATGCTTTCTTCTTTAAGGGTTGTCTTGTTCTCTCTGCTCGGCTACCAGGGGCTTCACTAGGTGTTCCTTCCGTAGGTCACAGGAGTGAGGACTTCCGTAGATTCTTTGTTCCGTTAAGGGATGAGAATCCGCCGCTGCCAGTGAGTATACACGTGTTCTAGCAACGTTAACCGGATCCTACTGACTTTGCGCCAATTGATATTGATATCAACCCACGAACATTCACATTCAGCAACAATTGCAAATAGCATTTGGATAAATTGTGTAAATGACGGTAAAATTTGAACACTCCTGAATTTTTACGTTCAGTAAGTTGATGCTTTTATCAATATATCAACAAGATATTAAGGACAAGTTTATATATATATGTTAGATCACTAATCACGTGTTTGACTTTTTAAAAAAGAACTTTATTTGTTACAAATTAAATATTAAATAATAGTACAAAATTAAATTAATTTAAAATGACTACATTAACTGGACTGGTCGAAGTTGCAGCTAAGAGTGATTCCGGCATCTGAGAATGGTAATTTATAGGTTTGGTATGAAGTGCTGAATTGCTGTTCCCATGAATGTTGGCCAACGGTTCGTACAAAGTTCTAATGCGTGCTCAGCGGTTTCTATGGGAATGGGATGATGAAATCTGAAGTCGGCGAACTTAAGCTAGTTCAAGGTTAATATTTTCTCATATAACATATATATATATATACACATATATATATATAAATATATATATATATATATAATATATATATATATATATATATATATATATACATATATATATATATAAATATATATATATAATATATATATATATATATATATATATATATATATATATATATATATATATATATATATAAGCGAGGTTTCTACAGCCTCTGCCGCTTCTCACATTTCGACCGCCATCGTTTTCTGTCCATCCATTTGTCTTTTTTGATGGCTATATCTCTCATTATGTGCCTTTTGTGTCTAAAATGTGTACATTTTCTTCCCAGGCAACTGAAGGCCTTCCCCTTCTTCTTCTTTGTTGTGGTATGTAATTTAAAGCTTTCTTTGGCCATCTATCTTCATTCATTCGCTTCACGTGACCATACCACACTAGTTGTCTCGTTTAAATTCTGTCACACTGGAATATACAGTATTTGTCCACCTTCTAATATCTTCATTCCTGATATGATCTTTTTTGGATACACCACACGCTCTCCTTAGAAAATCCATTTCTACTACTTCTATTCTTTTTCTATCTTTTTTCGTGATCTGCCAAACTTCTGCCCCATAAGTCATAACAGGCTTTTTCACTACTTCTTTTTTTACATCTCGATTTCACTTGCAGCCTCATAAATCTCATAAATGCGTTTTTTAAGCTGCTGGTATAATTCTTCCGCTGATATATTTTCTGAATCCACATTTTGTAATTTTGTGGCCAGTCGTAATTTGTAAAGAAATATCGTTGAATCTTCTTTTAAGCTTTCTAGGTTATATTTAGGGGATGTTACTTCTTGTCTTTTTTCTATATTTTGTACCTGAGTGTTATTGTTTTTGTGATAGTTAACTATCAAGTTGGCCATAAGTAAACGATGGTCGGATCCACATTCTGATCCACGCTATACCCTTATGTCAGTTGTTTTTAGCTGGGAAGTTTGACGTTGGATTACATAGTCGATTTGTTTCACAAAAATCTCTACGACGCATTCCGTTGTCATTGGTTATTTGTTCCCCATATCTTCCTACGACTCTGTTTTTGTTATTTTCTTCTCTTTCTGCTCTGCTGTTTAAATCTCCTAGTATAAAGATTTCACAGTTTTCTTTAACTTCAGAGAGTATTTCATTCATCTTGTTGTAGAAATCGTCTTTACTTTCTGGATCTGCATCTTTATTTGGGACATACATTGTGCCCATTCTTTTTCATTTCCAATATTAGCAGTTGTTCATTTATTTCAGTCCACGATTTAATATTGTTTTTAAGATTGTTTCGAATGGCAATGGAGACTCCTCTCTTAGCTCTGTTATCTTTACTCGCTCCACTCTAGATATGTATATATTCTCCTATCTCTTCATTTCCTTTTCCCCTTTTCTTGGTCTCGGTGAGAATACATATATTTACTTTTCTTTCCGCTAATTCTTTGAACACTTCTGCTTGTTTAATTCTAAGTCGTTGTACATTCCATGTAGCCAATATAATTTTCCTTTTCCGTTGCATTAGTCGTCTTTGTTTTGATCCATCCTTTGTATTCCGAGGCTTTCGGTCGAAATTTTTAGCATTTATTTCTTTTTAGAAGAGACGAGTTGCTAGCCGATCGCCTCAATTTTAATTTAGTTAAAAAAGTAAATTAAAAATCGAATGAGTCAGATATGGAATTTGATAGTACCCCTCCTCGAAATTGGGACCACGTTGGTAACTAGAGGTTCGAATATTGCAACGCCAAGAAGGCATGGTGACTAAATGTCTTTCCGAGTAGAATAACTTATCATCATCATCATCATCAACCTGTATGCGTCTACTGCTGGACGTAGGTCTCCCACAGAGTCTCGCACACGCTTCAGGTGGTCAGGTCATCTAGTTGGTGGACGTTCCATGCTCCGCATTGCTTCTTTCTTTTATTCTCCACTCTAAAATACGTTTTGTCCATCGGTTGTTTTTGTTCTACGGCGTATTTCTTCATTTTAGATTTGGTTTCTCAGAGAGACAGCAAACATCTGGCACTGCATAGTCCTCTGAGTCACACAAATCTTGTTTACTACATTTTTAGTGAGTGTTAATATTTCCGCTCCATAAGCGAGTACAGGTAACACACAAAGATTTTCCTTTTGAGGCATTCGTGTAGATCCGATTTGAATACATAGTTTAATTTACCAAACGCTGCCCAGGCTAATTCTATGCAACGTAGAAGCTCACATGTCTGGTTTTCTCTGTCCAACCGAATTTCATGTCCCAAGTACTTATACGATGTGGTCTGCACAATATCCCTTCCATCAACAGCAATATGTGGATTTAGCACCAGATTAGTCATTATTTACGTTTTGTTCATATTAATCTTTAATCCGACCTCCAAGGAAGCGTAATATAATTTTTCAAACATTATTATTGCATCATCTATACAATCGGCTATAAGGACGATGTCATCTGCAAATCTCAAATAACTGAGCTTTCCTCCATTTACGTTGATACCATGCTCGTTCAGATCTGCCTTCTTACAAGTATCTTCTAAACACGTCGTAAATAGCTTTGGGGAAACGGTGTCCACTTGCCGTACTCTTCGCTGTATATAAAATTTATTTGTTTCTCGTTCAAATAGTCTTACGTTAGCTGTGGCTTTTGGTAGATATATTTGATTATGTTAGTATAGCGATGGTCTATTCGGTATTCTGTTAATGCTTTATTTTCTGATGGCTTATGGTATCGAATGCTTTCTCGTAGTCGACAAATAATAGGAAACTAACACATATCAATTATTTTCAGAACAGAATAAATGTATCAAATTAATAACTTTCTTTTTGGTCAGTAGTATTTCCCTAAACGGCCTTAACCTTTAATTCTTCTTGCTACACCATTGTACAGTATGTCTCTACAAATCAGTCTGTTTTAATTATTTTCTAGGCAGTAACTCATTCTCCCTTATATGAAAACTACTACATTTTCACTTGATAAAATATCAAAGAAAAAGACCACAACTTTCAACTTTCAAAACGTATCGATCGTTAACTGTATTTTTGTATTGTTTCGTTTCTATTCCGTGTTAAATATCGTCAGTTCTACAAATGCAATTTTAATATGACTAATATCAATTTCTGTATTATTTTGTATATCAATTGGTTGTCCTTAATCTGTTTTAAATTATTGTATCAAGCATTATGCTATTTCATATTTTTCTATATTAAAATTTATTTTAAATTGAAATACGTTGAATATTAAGATATCTACAGGTAAATATCAACTTGTATAAAAGTTAATGTCGTTATCAGCGGATAAAAATTCGAGTCTTTTATAGACTCTAAATATCAAGTTAATAACCATAGCTCCCAGTGTATTCAATAACCCGTTCTAAACTTTCCTAAAACATATATTTCCATTACACTTGTTTCTATATAATTTCAGCTCATCTGAAGTACTCTCAAGGGCAATTTCCTCGGGGAATCCTCTAAATTATTCGTTACCCGTACGCTTTGGAATGTCCGGGAAAACTTCTGCTCCCGTTACTACACTGGATATTTAAGAGCTTTTTAGAACCCTTTTTATTGAAATTTAAAAGTTAAACCGATTACTTTACAATTTCGGTGTTTATGGCTGTAAAAATATATCCGCTAGAAGAAAATTGTGGCTTTTCGTTACTGTAAACGAAAAAGGGGAAATACGTGTTAAAATGTGGTGACTCGGTTATTTTTGGTAACGTGTTTTATGGAAGGCAACCAAACTCGAATAGGTCTTTATAGATATTGTATTCGAATTAGTAGATATAGCATAACTTTGTCTTTTTTATGAAAATGGCTCAATCCACATCTTATAGTCACAACTATTAATAAAAATTAACAGTAGGTATATTAGAACATTACATAATATATAAAAATAACCATAGGACATTAGAAAATGGTAATTTAAGTATATTGTGGAATTTACATTAAAATAACCATTTATTTAATATTCAGATTTGAGTATATTGTGGAATTTACGTTAAAATCACGCTTGCTTTTTCTTTAATGTTTAAATTTTTGCTGAATGGCACGAAGTCTTGTCAATATAATTTTTTTTTATTTAATTTAACGTGCTTGTGACAGCTTTGGCCATTAGCACGAGGCACCGTGGATACAATTATATATAAGGTACAATTACATATTATAATATACTATAGTTATATATTATTTAGTAAGTTTTCTAGCTTCAGGAACTGGATAGCTGTGATGACTTGGCTCTGGTTCGATAATATATCTGTGATGTCGCCCTTCATGCCCAGTTCTTGGCGTCGTTTATTGTAATGAGGACAGTCCACAAGGATGTGTAGAACGCTTAGTGGAGATTGGCAATAGTGACAGATTGGCTTAGGTGTAGAATTCATTAGGTGACCATGAATATGAAATTTGTTTATAGACATATATTAAAAAACTGATATTAAGAGCGTAGGCGCAAAATTTCGAGCCAATGCTTTTTAAATGCATTCATTTTTTTCGAATCCTAAAAAAAAACTAATAAGTATTTTTGAAAAATTTAAACGCAGAATGAAAGAATACATTATTACTAAGGACCGAAAGTCAATAAAAACTTCTGTAATGTTTATTTTAATTAGTTACAGGGATGAAAAAAAAAAGAGAAAATTTGGTGTGATTTTTAATTCCAACTATCTCATTCAAAAAAACTTTTTGTTTATTCTAAGGGACTTTTGGCCCTCTGTAATAATATAGTCTTTCATTTTGCGTTTAAATTTTTGAAAAATATTTGTTAGTTTTCTCAGGATTCGAAAAAAATGATTGCATTTAAAAAGCATTGGCCCGAAATTTTGCGCCTACGATCTTAAGTAAAGATGGTATTTGACACAGCAAACTGTAAATATTACCGAATATTACTTATATACCGATGTAAAAGTCAACTATTGAATTCAGTATTCCAGTCTATCCAGGTATTTGTCGAAGTCTCTCTCTTAATGGATGTTTCATGCTTGTTTATCCTGACATTTAGTCATCTTGCGGTTTGTCCCATGTAAAAATTGTTTTGTTCGCAGGGTTTTTTATAGATGTAGTATTTTATCATTCTTGTGTGTTGTTGGGTTTGGTTTTGTACAGGATAGATCTCCGTGTGTTAGTTGTTTTGAATGTTGAAACATGAAGCATACATCCAGACTTCGACAAATCGCAGATGTAAATATGCCCAGGCCAACGAGTACAGAATACAATAGAAAATAGCATTAATAATTATGAAAGATACAGTCAGGAAAAAGATAAAAGTCAAAGAAGCCTCTCTTATTCTACTTAACAAAAAAAAATGTATAGCAAACCTATCTTCCAGTAGAATTTAGCAGGCTTCGATAGCCAATAATAAAAGAAGTCAATAACAAGAATGTACTAACAATAATAGCGGAGTAATACAAAGTCAGAAAAATATCACCTACAATTTATACACCATACATATGCAACAAACAATACACGACAATTGAACACAGTTTTAGACACAGTACTAACAGTCTAATACAAACCAAACAAAGGCTTTGCTTTTAACTGACTTTTACCTTTCCCAATTTTGTGGTTGATAAAATAATAATAGACTTCAACAATAGCTATCTACAAATTTCCCAGAGTTTTTAAAATCGAAACGAGGCACTTTAAAAGTACCAAACAGTTAATCACTTACCTTTTGTTTATTCAAACCGTTAAAAAACAGGTAGGCGGTTTTCATCATAATTTTTGGTAACGAAACAAAATTCGTTATTTTACATATATATTCTTAATACAATTATTTACTATATGAAGTTTATCATAAGTCCATATCACTTATAATATACATAAAAACAAATTAATGTTAACATAATTCATTTCTCTATTCATTTCTACATTTTTATCTAAATGTAATAACATTTTTTTTATAAATTTGGCTTATTATTTTTTTTTCTGGTTTTTTAATTGTTCTACATATATTTATATATTTACATATACATTAACTATTATTTATATTAAACTAAAAATAAATTTTTGTTACAGGTAAGTTGGCTGTCTACCATTTCATATTTAATATGATGTAAGTATATTGAATTATTTTTTTTTATAATATCTTTTACCTTCTAAGACTTCGATATAGAAGTGGAATATGATGGAAACTTGGATACCACAGTATACTACATCAGCAGTTTTTGACTGCTCATCGGATTGTAAGTTAGTATTTGTCTAATTAGTCGATTTTTATCCATGATGTTTGTATTTCTTTTTCATTTTTGTTCCATATTGTTTTCTCTACTTAAAAATAAAATCTGAAAAAAAACATAGTGCTAATACATACAGAAGACATAATGACAAATAATGGTCATCCTGATGTTAAAACAGAAAACAGTCGTTAAAAAACGTTGACTGG
The DNA here is from genome assembly GCF_040954645.1 of Diabrotica undecimpunctata. Taxonomy (NCBI): domain Eukaryota; kingdom Metazoa; phylum Arthropoda; class Insecta; order Coleoptera; family Chrysomelidae; genus Diabrotica; species Diabrotica undecimpunctata. Next base: position 35,614,737 of record NC_092807.1, on the reverse strand, counting down.
GCTTCAGTTGTTTCTCTCAAAACAGCAACAGAATTAGCTCAATTTATTACCTAAATGTATGTAAAGTTAACTGAATTTAATTTTCCATTAAAAAAATTACGAAATCATAGTAAAGCTCGAATTTCTTGGTTTGATGATGAACTAATAAAATACGAGAAAATCTTTCCACGGTCAAAATAATTGCTGATGTTACAAAGGAATGTAGTGAGTATAAAAAATTTAAGAAGCACTATAAATCAAAAATATCAATAAAGAAAAAACTGGCTTATGAGAATTTCTTTTCCAATTCAGAAAATATATCTCGTGATAGTTGGAAAGTTATAAATTATCACAGAAATAAATTTCAAAATAAAAAAGTCTGTCCAAGCCCGATTACATCAAACGATTTCAATAATTACTTTAATCCAGTGGCTAATAAACATAGAAGTTATTTTAAATCTACAATAAATGGAAATGTAGCCATAGATTTTTTGAAAGACGTACACTCTCCTTGCGGCTCTTACCTGTTAGTGATAGTGAAATCAGGAATGTTTTGCATAGATTGAAAAATTCACACTGCACGGATTTTTATTTCTCAAACAAAATAATAATTGTGGAAACAATCGATATAATTATTGACAAATTAATTATACTTTATAATAATTGTCTTACTGAAGCGATTTTTCCAGATGTTTTAAAAGTAACAAAAGTGCTACCAGTGTTTTAAAAGGGAGCTTTAGAAGAAATTAGAAATTATCGTCCATCTCAATCATTCCCATTTTCGGCAAAATTTTTGAGAGTATTCTAAATGTTCGTTTGGTAGAATATCTAGAAAAACACAAAATACTTCACTGTAATCAATATGGCTTTAGAAAAAAGTGTAAGCTATCCAGAAAATTGTGAGAGATATCAGTGGCGGCTGGTGTGGTAAAATTTTGGGTAGGCCAAGCCAGCAAATTACATAAAGCTATGTATAATCAAAAAGACACAATTTATGGTAATTACAAGAACCCAACAGCGCCAAGAAAACATAACAATACATCGAGAACAAATTAAAAAAGTTGAAAAATATAAATATCTGGGTACAATAATTAACGAAAATAATGAGTACATAGAAGAGATTAAAGCAAGAATATGACAGGCAAGAAATTCTTTCAACAAACTGAAAAAAGTACTCTGCAGCAGGGTCATTTCAATTTCTTTGCAAGATAATACTTCTGAGATCCTAAAGAAAGATGTTTCGGGCAGATTGGAAGCCTTCGAGTTACGGGCCTACAGAATGATATTAAGAATAAGTTGGGTGAATAGAGTCACGAATGTCGAGGTGTTGAGAAGAATGGGAAAAGATAAAGAGATTTTAAATACAATTAAAGTCAGAAAATTGCAATATCTGGGACATGTCATGAGGGGCGAGCGTTATAACTTGTTGCAATTAATAATGCAAGGAAGAATACAGGGTACAAGGAGTCGCGGAAGAAGACGCATCTCCTGGTTAAATAATTTGAGAGCTTGGTTTAACTGCACTTCTTCTGACCTCTTTAGAGCAGCGGCGTCGAAAGTGCGAATTGTCATGATGGTTGCCAACCTTCTTAGAGGAGATGGCATGTGAAGAAGAAGAAGCTGTGTAATTAGAGAGGGAGGGGTCACGGGGTCATGACCCCCCCTTAAAAATATTTGGAAACCCACTTATCCTATTGGTGGTAAGACTAAAAGTGACCTTGCACCAGAGAAAAGTAATCACCCTCAAGATCCATGACCTCCCCAAAAACTTCTGCAGCCGCCAGTGTGTGTAATACATTTTTTTTGTGTGAGAATGGGAATCTTTTTTTTTTCGAATTTTACGATTTTTTTAAATTTATTTGGGTAACCGTGCACTTGTTTGCAATTGTGTTGTTTGTTTAAAAATATGTTACAATTATAGATTATGTTACATATTTTTTTATCATAATTTAAAAGATAATTTATATTACAATTCGATAATTACGTTACAAGTGATAACGATGGTCGACGTAGGCCCGATCGTCTGGTGCCTAAACAGCAAGCATAAAAACGACAATATAAATCGTTGTCCGGCAAGCTGCTTATCTTCAAACGCTTATTGTACGGGGATCTTATGTGAGCTGTGTCGGCCAGTTCCAGATCGGGCCTATTAATGATATTTAAAATGCGTGAATACGATTCGATGTTTTCTGTGGGAATGTAATAACATAGTTGTTTTAACGGACGCAATGTATTGAGTAATTTAGTACATTTAAAAGTTATTTACATGCATTAACATAATTTTTGAATATATCTTTTTCAATTTTAAAGCTCTTAAAATTATTGGGTAGGCCCGGCCTATCCTGCCTACCCCCAAAAGCCGCCACTGAGAGATATAGTTGATGGCCTGAAGGAAGGTCATTTTGTGTCTTTGACATTGTGTGACTTATCCAAAGCTTTTGACTGGGATGAATTACTGTTGAACAAAATGCATAAAAGCGGTATTAGGGGAAATACTCTTAATATGTTTAGATCATACCTAACAAATAGAAAACAGGCAGTTTTTCTTAATAACAGCTATTCTGAGTTTAACACTGTCGAATATGGTGTACCTCAAGGTTCGATATTAGGACCCACTTTGTTTCTTATTTATCTGAACGATTTATTTCACTACACTTTTCCTATAAAATGTGTTTGCTTCGCATATGATTAACAACTCTCATAAATACTGATATTAATCAGAATAATTTAAAAATTAAAATAGATAGTGATACCCAGAAAGCAAAAAACTGGTTTGCACATAATGGGCTAAAGCTTAATGAAGAGCAAAATCAGAATTTGATTTTTTTTCCAATTGAAAGTATATCTCAAGAAATAGTGTTTAACTATTAGGAATCTTTCTAGATGATAATTTGGATTGGAGTGCTTATATAGATTATTTATGCTACAAGTATATTTGTAATACGCAACTTAGTTTATATGATTCCCAAAAATACTCTTAGCATGTGCTACTTTGCACTATTTTATAGCCATTTACAGTACGGAATAACTGTTTGGGGTAATTCTTCTCACGCAGATTGAATTTTAAACTACAAAACAGAGTAGAGAGGACTTGCAAGAGCAGAATATAGGGAATACTGTAAACCTTTATTCCTGGATTTAAGTATTATGCCACTACCTTCACTCTATATATATGTGACGCTGATTGAAATTCATGCCAACAAAGGTAAGTTTAACATAAACTCCAACGTCCATGATCACGATACAAGATCTAGAGATGCTATTAGAGCACAACGTTTTAGGTTGACAAAAAACATAAAAAATTCGACTAATGTTATTTTGTATAATTTTTTGCCAGATGAAGTAAAAAGTCTTCACTTGTTATCGTTTAAGCTTAAAATCAAATCACACTTTTTGAAACATTGTTTCTATTCAAAAACGAAGTACCTAAGTACAGCTTTTACACAATAGTACTAGTTTGGTCAGGGTATTTGCCTATTACTATTATTTACACATGTCCAAAAGTTTGGAATACGTACGTAAGTAAAATACCTACGCCTATGGTGGTTTTAAAACTGTTGTCGATATTCATTCTATAGCGTTTTTAAATGAAAATGATAAAAAATTTGAATCGTTTTTGTATGATTTTGGTCACATTCAACTGATTAGCGTATTTACACATTATTTCAGTCTTTGTTTAAATTTGAATTGAGCCTTTAAAAATGCCTAGAAATGTGATATCTCATTTTAACAGAGTAATTGCTTTGTTACAACAGGGCTTTAGTCAAAGTTATATCACGAATATTGTTGATGATACTCAGAGTGCCGTATCGAAAATTAAAAAAAAAAGATACAAATGACGTCAAGGATCGTCAAAAAAGTGGTAGAAGTCGATGTACAACAGCAGCACAAGACCAGCAAATAACATTGATAGCTCGTAGAAATCGTCTGGAATCTACAAGTGGTATATACAGAGAAATTTCTAGGCTTCAAGAACTGAATATTTTACGGCAAAAAATCATACGCAGACTAAATGCGGTAAATTTTTATCGTAGAAGACCGCTACGTGTTCCCAAACTAACCTACCAACACAAAATAGTAAGGTTGCAATGGGCTAGAGAAATAGTGCATCATGGTCCTAACTGGAATAACGTGATGTTCTCTGATGAGTCAAAATTGGCTTGGTATTTGGTTCGCGAAGAACACTGTTTTGGAGGGCCCCAGGACGACAAGGCCGACTATAAACAGCCCAACCGCGTGTCCCATTTAAAGGTGGCATTATTATGGTTTGGGGTGGTATTATGAGTGGTACACGGACACCACTGCTGGTTCTGCAGACAAGAGTCACTGGTGCTGTGTACATCGAGGAAGTTTTAAATCCTGTCCTACGTCTATTCCGAGGGACGGTAGGTGATGAATTTGTGTTTATGCATGACAACGCACCTCCTTATCGAACAGCAGCAGCACAAAATTCTCTGGAAGAAGATCTACATTACAGTGGCCCTCGAATTCCCCTGACATGAACGTTATTGAACATGCTTGGGACATTCTCAAAACACGCATCAAGAAGCAAAACAATCCCCCTATTACACTTCGAGAACTTAAAGATGCTGCTCGTGAAGAATGAGAAAGAATTCCGCAAGCCCAACTCGACCAGTTAATCGACAGCATGCCAAATCGCCTACTCGCATGCACATAGGCCAATTGAGGAAATACTTATTATTAGTTTTATCAAAAATTATTTTTTTCTATACTAATTTATTTTTAAATGTAAGTTGTAAATTGTAAGATTTTGAGATTTATTTAGTATTGTTGAGAATTGAAACAAAATAATGTTTAACTAATCAGAACAGTTTATACCTATATAAAAATCAATAAAAAGATAAAATATTCCAATATTCCAAACTTTTGGACATATGTGTATTTCATGTTTTTTATAATTCCATTAAGTGTGTTTGTCGTTTTTTTTTTAATTGTTAATATTAAATATACACATTTGTTAATGTTTAAATTCACCAAAATTTTTATATGTATTTTCACTATTCCGTTGACTTGTCAAAAATTCATTTACCGTATGTTGTATATCAACGTTAAATTCTTTGGTAAAATCCAGCTGTCTAAGTTTAAACAATATTTATAATATTCGGGACTATATAAGAAGTGGAAAATTGAATTTGTACTACGAATTGATTAAATTTGTGGACTTATTTTGTATTAAATATATAAAATTAATGTCATATGTCATTTCTGTTCTTACTTTTTACATACACATATATTTGAATACGTGTAACTGTTTTTTACAAAACTATTGATTATAACATCGGTAGTAGTATTTACCAAAAAGACGAGTATTTTCCGATATACTTTTTCTGTAATCAGTTGTCGTTCTGTCCCCAAAAAATGAGATTACTTTTTTCGCAATTAAGGCAGTTACCGCTCCTACCTATCGGCACGCCTGACAGATTCTAACTCTAACGACGAGGGAACGAAATTTAATGCAAATTCCCGAGAATTCAGTGATCTAGAACATTGTAAACATGGCAAGGCGACGGTGGCAGTGGTTTCAGTAGGGCCAACACAAAATTATCAACGCAATTCCATCATCTGTGCAATGTACACATTCGCCATGATCAAAGGACTTCTGCTTGCTGGCTTGGGATAGCTGGTTTCGATTACCTTTCGGATATATCTAATCTTACGCTTTAAATATGTAGGTTTCGCTGGCGGTATCGACGACGGGTGATCAGCAAGCAAAAATGAGGATAATTTGTTCGAGTTCGGAAAACCTTTTAAGAAAATAAAGCAAAATCATTTTTAATACTGTACGGTTCAATCAATTCCAATCGTATTAATTACTTGATTCTTTCCAAAGATGAAAATGTCTTCAAAATTTACAATAAAGTTTGATTTCACTACGTATCAATTTATTATTTTATTGGAACGCCAAAAAATATTACTACTCCAATATAATAATTTTTACTGAGAGTTTTTATACCATTAGAGAAAAAAGTGATATATTACTTCAGACAAAAATTTAGCGGTAATAATTCGGTAGTTACGATATTATTTTTATTTATAATATTTATATATATTTATTTTTCGGATATAAAAGGAAACTACTTCGCTGTCTCCCAAGAACAATGACTATGAAAACTACAATGATACATTTGGCCTCCATTCCGCTTCAGACTTAAGATAATCAGGGGTGCTAAGAATCTCCACTAAGAGTCCTAGCCCAGGCATTTTATGCCCGATGCATTTATTTATTTAAGATGCCCAGGCATTTTATAGTCCCGAAGCACCAAGGAAGTCAAAAAAAAAATAGGTCTCTCTATCTAAATCACTTTGGATTCATCCAAAATTTCAATTTTCACTTCTACATTCAATGTAAATTAAATTCATCATCATAGACCAAATATGGAGGGCCCGTCTGGCTCTCCATATACCGCATCAGTGGACTTGGCCCTTAAGGCAGATCAGGTGAATGCTGATCTTCACGCGAAATCCGAGCACTAAGGTCACATTCTTTTGTGAGCACACATTCTTTTCCGGGCATAGAGTCGTCAGCTCAGGCTGGCGGCTCTATGGACGGAACACACGCTTTTTTCTTTTTCTTTTAGGGACTCAAGTCCCGAAGTCATGATAGAGTAACTTCAATAGAGTCAGTCAAGTAAATAGCCTAGATGTGGCTACCCCTACAGTTAGGTGGCATAACCACAGTCATGAAAAACAGAGGGTGTTCCATTACCCAGGGCACCTTAAGTAACTTTCAGATCATAAGCCTCCTCGGGTAAGTCACAGGATGAGGAGGGGTGAAGGAAAAGCCTGGGGGTCAGATAGGTACCACTTCGGCTAGCGAGGTGTGACCGGTTTGATCTTCGGACATGTGGATCCCATTCTTATATTGGTATACACATTTTCCTAGAGGCAGGGTTGATCACTGCGTGTGTGTGTGTGTGTGTGTGTGAGAGAGACCTAGGACCTGAAACCGGAAAAACATAACAATAAACAAATAATTTAGATCGGTACCTGAAATATTAGAAGCATGTTCAAGGTAGTCAAAATCCACAACACAATCCAAGAAATGAACAGGTTAAATATCCATGTCCTTAGAAGCGAGTTGGCCTAGTTCAGGAAAAATAGACATTGACAACAAGCTAATATATTACTCAGGTATTAACCAAAGAGAGCACAGGAATAGTCTGTAATCATAATAAGTAAAGGTATAGAAAAATGTGCTACAAATTTGCTTTATCACTCGGATCGTATGTTACTTCCAACAACTGCAAGAAAACTCAATCAACATCAATATTATGCAAGTCTATGCTCCAACAATCGATAAACTTGATACTTAAATTGAACAGTTCTATACAGATCCACAAGTTTAACTGCAGCGACTACGGAATGAGAGAGGCAAAAGACTACTTCAGTTCTGGCAAGAATAGAACATGATTGTTATGTACATATGGTGCAACATAAGCGACAGATTTTTTGTTCTCTTTAATATACAATTTACGTATTTAATCATTAATTAGTTGATTATCATATTTTTCAGCCAGATCTATCCGAAATTTTTCTTTGATCATTTTCAGTTACTCACAAAATAACACAACCCAAAATTGCCTTTTTAAAAATTGGTACTAAGTTGTAATCAAAACGAAATATTTGACCACAATAAGAAAACAATAAATTAGCTTAGATTATAGGAGGTAGTTAAGGCTACTTACGCCCAGTGCACCGCACGATGAAATTGATTAGCTTCCTAGGTGACTCTTTTCCTTTGTCAGAGGGCGCTGACTTCTGATCTCTCCTAGGAATTTTAATCCTTTTCATAGCAGTGCTACGCAGTTGCATAGTATATTTTCTGCCGTTTCTTTTTCGCTCTCACAGAAACACCAATTCTCACTATCTGATTTGCCCATTTCTTTTTGAAATGATGTCTCAGAGGGCAGTGACCAGTAAAAACGACAGTGACCATTTGGATATCTTTTTTACTTATTTCAAGAAGGCGGTTTGTTGCAGAGGCGACACTTTTATAAGGTTTTTGGCTGCGTTTTTTCTAGTGGGTTAGACCAGTGTAATCTTGGTTAATTGAGTTTCATGGTCCGAAATTTCTTTCTGATGTGGATTGTTGATAGTCTACAGAAGGGTTCTGGACCCTGTAATGTGATATTAGCCCCATTTTTCGCGAGGCTGTCAGCTTCCTCATTTCCTGTAATTCCCTTGTGACCTGGCCCTTCATCCAAGTTAGTTTGTTGTTCCTTCAGGGATTGTTTACAGTCCCAACCCAACTTAGACTCACAAGTAAATGACTATAGAGCCTTTAAGGCGGCTTGGTTGTCTGATAAAATAAAGACTTTTGCCTTATGAATGTCTCGTTTGAGACATTGTTGGCCATTAATGTCTATAGCATGTATTTCTATCTGAAAAATAGTTGGGACGTTTCCAAGATATTTGGATAGCCTGAAATTGGGCCCAGTAACTCCCACTCCTGCCCTTTTATCTATCTCAGATTCATCCGTATACCATACGACTAAATTTTCTTCCATTTTCTGTTTAACTTCTTTACCAATTTGGAGGTTTTTTATGACCACTTCAAAGGATGTTTCGAAGTCGAATTTACCCAGCATGGCATCTGTCAACCTGTCTTAGAATCCATTGGAATTTTATCCAAGATTTTAAGATGGCTAACTAGATCTTCAGATTTCATTATTGGTGTCTGTCGCAGTTTTAAGGCAGTGTTTACTGCCTCCCTCTCTATCCATTCCTGCGAAAGGTTCAGCATTACCTCTAGAGCTACAGTGGCACATGTTGACATTGCCCCTATGATTCCCAGACAAGCATGCTACTTAACTTTTTGCACCTTGGTATTAGCTGTTATTTTTTGTGTTTTTGACCAACATACAAGTGATGCTTATGTGATCATGCGCCTAATAATCGTTTTATATGGCTGAAGGGTCATTTTTGGTTAAGTTCCAAGTCTTTCCAAATCTCTTAAAGTAGTTTTAACTTGCCACCAAAGATCTGTACAAGATTTTTTCAATGTGAATATTTCAGGTGAGTTTTGATTTGGGGTTAGGCCCAGATATTTCGCTTCTTCGGAATAGACTACTGTGATGCCATTCATAATTGAAACCTGTCAATTGTATTTACGGCTCGTTGTGAATGGTATCAAAGTTGTTTCACTGCGGTTGACATTTAAGCCCTTCTTCGGGCACCAACTTTTAATTTCGTTAATAGCAGTTTGCATGAGACTACATTTTAGTCTGATAAAGCTTGCCCCTAATTGTAACAATTAGGTCATATGTGTAACCTTGGGTTGGAAAACCAGAATCATGCAAATTAGTGAGATAGTCATCCATGTCCAGGAACCACAGCAGGGACGATAGTACTCCCCCTAGAGTAGACACCCCTTTATTGCTGTCACAGTCATAGACTCTCCCCCAATACTAGGATTAAAGATTTTGGTTTTTGGCATTGACTGAGTCCATTATATTTGTGATTCTTTATTGCTCCTCTTCACTAGTGCTCTTTTAATGGATTCAAATGCTTTTGCAATACTTTTGACTAAGGAGTTTAGAGAATTTATAGCGGATTTGCTTGTCTGGTAGGCAAATTAATGTTTGCGAAGAGGATTCCTCGTTAGAGTGTCGCTTCTTATGTAATAGTTTAATAGTTTTTCCATTGTTTTTGGGAGAAAGGAGGTGACTCATATATGGCAATAAGATTTCGGTTTGTCTGTAGGGCGGTTCTTCGTCTTTGGTATATATACCACCATTGCGTCCCTCCAAACTTTTGGAAAGTCACCTAACACAAAGATTGTGTTAGGTTACTTTCCAATGTTCTATGAAAAATGTCTGTAGTTGCAGTTGTATTTGCGTAAAGCCTTTTTGGAGTAATGCAGGAAATATTATGTCCGTAATTACCAATCATAATAAAAGAATTTATACATATGAAGCAAGTATGTATTGTGATACCAAGCTTTTTACAGTCTGGCTGATTACGAGTCTGATATTTTTCCGAGAGAAGTATGATTCGTTGGAATCACACTTCTTTCATCTTCTTCATCAATCATTTTTTATCTACCATATTTCTCAATTTTGCACCAATATAATTTACTGTTTGCTGTCACTGCTCTTATGTCATCTACACATCGCCATATGAATTGGTAGGACACAATCTCCAAAACACCAAAAAGTGGTGTCCAACTAACCAAAAATTCAAATTTTAATCGACACAAAATAAAAAAAAAACTTTAGGAAGGTACTTACTAACCAACTTATCGTCACAAAGCGCAGCGATGACTGACAGCGTCTTAGCTTGCTTAATATATCCATAATACAAAGACTTATATAAAAAGACATATATAAGTGAAAACGTTTCATTCTGTACTTACAAAACAGCATCAGTTTAAATCTGCAAGATTATCACTTTTTACGAAGAATTTGTAAAGCTCTTTAAATTAAAAGAAAAGGCTATAAAGTAACCTGTAAAATGTGATTTAAATGAGCAGCAATACAATATTAATGGTAGTTGCAGCTACCAGTGTTACGAAGAGTTGGGCATAAAATCAATAATTCTTTATGCAAAACATCATATAAAATTTTTTTTCATTATTACTATTTCCATTGGATGATGGACAGAGTGGGTGTTTCCGATTACTTTGCATTTTCTGTGGGTAACACCCTAGCTTCTTTATTGTTCTGTAACATTATTATTTTAATTTGCGTAACATAACATCTCCTATTATCTGCTATTCAAATATTATTAATTTGTTTATTCAAAATCACGCAAGATATAAAATTTCAATCGTATACATCCAATTTGTGGGATATTTTCGCGGCATCTGTCATCTCTGTCCACATGTTGAGTTTTTGGTTTTCCTTCTGCGCCGTTTTTTTTACATACAGCTTATTGAAATGCCATAATGGTGGCTGGCAATTTAATATCGAAGACATGCCTTAAATCATTAATTTTGCCGATATGCACTTTTTAGGGCTTTCTGACAAGTAATTATTAATTTTTTAATTATCATATAATAGTTTTGTGTTTTTAACTACATTGGTCTTAAATTTAACTTTAAAGTAGACACGTGCTTCGTGTGTTGGTTTTATTACTTGTGTTTAAATCTTCAAATAATTACCAGGCAGCTTATTTTCAAGTTTCATTTAGCAATTAAAGCTATTTTTATAATTCAACTATACTTGTTTAAATCTGTTATACATGGATTCAGTAAGTTATTGCAATCCTACCAATACGATTACTTTGTGAATTTTTGATTTTACGACCAATTCTTTGTAACACTGGTAGCTGTAATTACCATCGATATTGTATTACTGTTCATTTAAGTCACATTTTACATTAATATCTCCTTTCACTTAACATGAGAGATCACTTTTTGGCCTTCTCTTTTAAATTAAAAAGCTTCACAAATCCTTGTAAAAGAGTGTTAATCTTTGAGATTTGGACTGATGCTGTTTTGTTAATACAAAACGAAATGTTTGTTTTAATATATGGAATAGTTAACATCTAATATACTCTTATATGACTGAGATCTCCAAGAGTTACAGTGTAAAAGGGATTCCACCGCAGTCAATTTTTTATCACTGCTTTGCTTATTAATGTAAAGTAAAACCCCTTTTCTCTCCAACTAGCTGAGCGAAAAATAAAATTGGAATGGATAAATGCAAATAATTATTACAAAATAAACAAGAATAAGGCTACGTAGTAAGTGGATTTTGTTCAGATGTTTGTATTATTTCCAGAAGGGTAAAATATAATTTAGACTAAAATCATCTGTAAATTTAATTATACAATAATCATAAACATGTCGGCTATTTCATATTGTAAATATCTTCTGATCTCGTATATTTATAATATTCAGGCTAATGATGTATCAAATATTTAAAATTTGATGTTACAGGTGTTAACCCAAATATTTACCCGTTTCATTGAAATAATAATAGCTATTAAATGTAACATTATACATTACTCACATACCGGCAAATCTCATAAAATTGAGAGAGTAATGGCAAAATTTACCATTTAATTCAATTATAGCGTACCCGTGCATTGTTTTACTTTAATGTTTATACATAAAATAGAACTACCCGTTAGCACGTCAACACAAAGTTTTTACAGCTGTTTTATAAGGATGTATTTATCCATTAAGAATATATATGTTAATATGACAAGTAACCGTAGTTAGGGTTCATGTTTTTAAAATTATTTATTACTGACTTTGATCCCCTTCTCTCCAATAATATTACACGGATAATATAATAATAAACAATAGTACACGCATAATGACCTCAAATAATACGTATTAACACATAGACAGAAGAACCTAGTTGTTAGTTATATTAGTCATGGTCAAAATTATCCCTTAACCTACAAGCTTTAAAATAACTCAGTTAGCATGATTTTCTCTGATGATGATTGTACAACAATGTATTTTCTAGTTTTCTAGCGTTTCATTCCGTTTTCTTATTAAATATTTAGTATTACCAAGTCGCTACTTATCATACATTTTACTTCCTCTATTTTCTCTAGAATTTCAAATTAAATCCGAGGGTTCATTCTGGATTTTACACAGCTACGTTTGAAAAAATTATAGCTGAAATGTACTCTGCTGGAACCATGAATATCCAAAAATTTAACCTTAATTTAATCCTGAAGCCTTGTTTACCCTTACAGGTGTAAGACATTCGAGGTTTCGGAGTAGACTCCTTTCCAAATAACGAGGTTCTTACCATTGACACTCCGCTTCTCTCCAACTATTTCTTTGCCTCTTAAGGGCCTTTCCAATGTGGCTATTCCACGTCCTTGCTGGGCTGCCTCTTATATGGCCGAACCACGCAAGTTATCCTTGTTCCTTTTTGTCTAAGACCGGTACAACATCACACTGTTCCCGTATAAAATCACTGCTTAATATATCGTTCCTCATCTGTCTCAAAACCGCTCTTAGATACCGCATTTCACACTCTGGTATCTTCTGGTAAACATGCAAAGTCTTATTTGCCACTATAACAAAGTCATTAGCATAGATTAATTCAGATAGGAATATCCATCGTCCGGAATGTTCATCGCATTCTGCACACTGTCCCAAAAAGTATCTTTTGACCCTTTATCTTAAAATAATAGTTTCAATAGTGTTTCATTTTTTTTTTGTATCGTACTCTAATATTAAAAACCTTTCAGAAACAAACTTCTATTTATTGATTTTGACGATGTAATTCTTGTGTATCAGTACAGCCACTCCCTCATGAGCTCTTTTTCTAACTCCAACCCCAAAATTAAATTATGACCATTTTTCATTGTTAAGCATCCATTAACTTTTTGCTTAGTCTCAGTTAATCCTTACATGATCAATCCTGTTTTTTTAATTTATCTATATAAGTTGTACCATACTAAGGTGATCTAGATTATGAAGAATTAATCTTAGAACACCGGTACATAATAGGCTCCATGACTTTATTGCTCAGTCGTGGTAGATTATGGGTGGATCGTTCTTAGAGGTGAGTAAAATCTCATGGACCTCAATAGGTCACGAAACCCTCTAGACTATTATCGCATGCTTTTATTTTTGGATATAATTATTTTGATCTTTACTCGTCAAATAATAATGGTGTTGTGTTTTGCCGTTACCATTCATAAATTATAAGGATTTTTGTTAAAAACTGCTGTAATTTAAGAAATTTTTTAAACAGATATTTGGCATACGTCTTTTAAATGCATAAACATAAACCAGCGAGTGAACACGCCAACCCGTGTAATTAAGCCATTACTTTGGTACCGTTATTTGCATAAGATAAAGAAAATGTTTACCTTTGCTATTAACTGTACAAACTGATTAGAAATACTAACTGATGTTAATGTGATAACATAGATAAAAAAAGACGTAATAAAGGAAAATCGATAATGTCCCCATGTATGTATGAAATATTTACGAACAATAGACTAAATAATGAGAACATTGTTACATCAGGTGATTTTTTTCTATAGGTGGAAAACTAAACTTACAGCGTTATCGATGCTTGCGTTATCTAGAAAACTATTAGGATATAGGTAGCTTTTTATTACAAATCGTTAAAATAATCTTGGTTTAATTTCACTGAATATTTCCTTTATGTATTTGTATTATTTAGCTTTGACTATAATATAATTAATATAAGCTTTTAATTCAATATCTATATCAAAAAGGTTCTGAACCAGTAAATAAACCAATCGATCTGCATTGATACCACTCACGTAGATTCTACAAGAAAAAATTTCATATTTTAAGGACTCATTTGACCCCAATGAGTTGCTCATTTCATTTGATAAACATCACGACAACTAACCTCAATTAGTGTAAGATGCAAAATAATTATTTTTCTGTATTTTGTACTAATTTTGTTTATTGCAGCACCCTGATGATACAAATAAAGATTTGCGAAAGCTTGGTAGACTAAAAAGAGTACTTCTTTGTCCTATTTTCCGCTGCACACCCAAATATTTGAGTTATGTATTCTATTTGATCAGCGTTGATTACAAGCGTTTATCGCTTTTTCACTATATATATATATATATATACATATAGAAAAGAAATTTAATCTTTGCAGATTAGTTAAATAGTAAACTCTTAAATATTGGGGAAATCTGCAAGAAATACTCTAATGTGTATCAATTGTTTCGCCGAACGTTTTCGCCAAAGAGAATTAATTTGGCTTCTTCAGGGCTGAAAGAGAATAAATTATAATTAGCTACCATATATTATCTATTAAAACATTATTGATCTTACCGTAACTTAGAATTGTAGAGTTAGAATATTAAAAAACTTTGCTAGTAACATAGTGGTGTTTTTTGTTACTATGTGCAAAAAAAGTTTTTTATAAGGATTGAAATGTATGGTAGCTTCGAACTTGACACGTAAAGGCTTACCCAAGGTTAATCGAAAAACCCAATGCAACTACATTTAAAAGGAGGTAATTCTTTGAATTTTCGGCAATAACTAAATTTTTGATTTTTAGATAGTTAAAAGTGAGGTTCTGTTTAAGCCAGAACGCAAGCGCTGACAACTTCATTATTAGTTCGTATGAATCTTTATGTCGTTAAGGTTCATTGGTAAAAAACGAATGAATTTAAATCCCAGTAAAGGGAAATATTATTTTGATTTTCTTTATTTAATTATATTATATTGTTCATGTATTATTGAATCTTATTGAGACGTATCTAAGAAAAGCAAGGGAATGTTATATATTTTTTGTTAATGAAAATTAATTATAAAGGTATGTTAGTTGTTAATGGATATATCAGTCAAGTTAGTAATCTGTGATATAGTATTGTTCTTGGTATCTGATTTAAGTAACAGGTGGTATATATCGCTTAGATTCTTGATGTCACTCTTAACATTAATGGAGAAATCGTTAAGGAAAATATAAGACATTTCAATGAACTCTCTTTTAGATTTATTGTTCTCACGGTGGAGAATAGTGGTGTTAGTATAGTCCATGAGATGACCAGTGGAATGGACATGTTTGGCTAATGCACAACGGTCAGGGTGAAGTCGAGAATCACTTTTATGTAGTGTAATACGTGATTTCAATAATTGAGATGTTTGACCGATGTAGGAATTGTTGCAAGAGAGACATGGAATGTTGTAGACAATATTACTAAGCCTATCTATGGGAGTCTTATCTTTTATCTTAGAATAAAGATTATTAATTGTTAGGGCTGATCTACAAGCTACATTAAGCTACAACATTAAACTTAATGTAGCTTGTAGATCAGCCCTAACAATTAATAATCTTTATTCTAAGATAAAAGATAAGACTCTCATAGATAGGCTTAGTAATATTGTCTACAACATTCCATGTCTCTCTTGCAACAATTCCTACATCGGTCAAACATCTCAATTATTGAAATCACGTATTACACTACATAAAAGTGATTCTCGACTTCACCCTGACCGTTGTGCATTAGCCAAACATGTCCATTCCACTGGTCATCTCATGGACTATACTAACACCACAATTCTCCACCGTGAGAACAATAAATCTAAAAGAGAGTTCATTGAAATGTCTTATATTTTCCTTAACGATTTCTCCATTAATGTTAAGAGTGACATCAAGAATCTAAGCGATATATACCACCTGTTACTTAAATCAGATACCAAGAACAATACTATATCACAGATTACTAACTTGACTGATATATCCATTGACAACTAACATACCTTTATAATTAATTTTCATTAACAAAAAATATATAACATTCCCTTGCTTTTCTTAGATACGTCTCAATAAGATTCAATAATACATGAACAATATAATATAATTAAATAAAGAAAATCAAAATAATATTTCCCTTTACTGGGATTTAAATTCATTCGTTTTTTACCAATGAACCTTAACGACATAAAGATTCATACGAACTAATAATGAAGTTGTCAGCGCTTGCGTTCTGGCTTAAACAGAACCTCACTTATAACTATCTAAAAATCAAAAATTTAGTTATTGCCTACAATTCAAAGAATTACCTCCTATTAAATGTAGTTGCATTGGGTTTTTCGATTAACCTTGGGTAAGCCTTTACGTGTCAAGTTCGAAGCTACCATACATTTCAATCCTTATAAAAAACTTTTTTTGCACATAGTAACAAAAAACACCACTATGTTACTAGAAAAGTTTTTTAATATTCTAACTCTACAATTCTAAGTTACGGTAAGATCAATAATGTTTTAATAGATAATATATGGTAGCTAATTATAATTTATTCTCTTTCAGCCCTGAAGAAGCCAAATTAATTCTCTTTGGCGAAAACGTTCGGCGAAACAATTGATACACATTAGAGTATTTCTTGCAGATTTCCCCAATATTTAAGAGTTTACTATATATATATATATATATATATATATATATATATATATATATATATATAACTGTGTAACAGTACACTCACATTTTTTTGTGAATAGCTTAAACGGTATCGATAAAATAAAAAGAAGATACGAGCAAATGTAATATCTGCTGTCGCTAAGTAGCAGCCGCTTTTCTCTTACCCCAAATGGCGTAAAAACACAACATCGAGAACATAGTCGAAACATGGTCGTTGTAGAAGACAGTCGATTAATGTTGGTTGAAAAAGACATATTCTCTCCTAGTGTCTTACAAGTACTTACTTGTATTCCGACTTAAAAAGTTTTAAAGAAATCTCGGTCCGCTAGTACCAATAACACATAATTGTATGCTTGAACGTAAGTGGTTACACGCGATGTGCAACTCTTACAACTTAGTGTAAGCTTTAAGAGTTGCACATTAAGCAGCATATATCTAGGAAAGTTATACCCATAAACCCAGCAGATAAGGTAGGTCTTATGAGCTCATATATTATTTACCGGTAAAATCCTGAAAAGAGAAAGGATCTGACTTTATTAGTACGCGGAACATTATTGGACTTCTTATTATGCCATCTTCTAACGAAGGTTGTCGATCACTTCTTTAAATACTTCCTTATATTTTGCAACGTGAAATATCTGTTAAACACTGAGGTAAGTCTAATCTCTGATATTTCTCAGTCAAGATTTTTTTTTCTTCCCGAGACTTTTCTTTACTCTACTCTTCCCTTTATGATGACGTACAAAAAGAGTATTTATCGTTTTGAAATATGAGGCCCAGTTACGATGTTTTCCTTATTTTAATTGTGTTCGTAAGTTTGTGCCACGTCCAACTCATTTGATCACTTATTCGGTTGAGACTTTTGCAGTCCTAGGAATTTTTAAAATACGCATTTCGAATTCCTCTAATTTTTTTACGGATTGGGCTTTCAGAGTACAAGCTTCTAGCCCATATATCATTTGTGACCATACATAACGTTTGACGAACGTCAATCTGATAACCATACTCAATTTCTCATTTGTAAACACTGACTTATATTTTATAAATCCTTTTCGAGCTATTTCAATTCTGACCTCTATCTCATTATCTTGATCTAACTGTGAGTTTATAATTGCTCCGAAGTGTTTATCCTTGTCGATCCTCTCTGACGGTTTACCCTCCAATGTCAGATGTATGTTGTAAACAGAGGTTTTCGAAATCACAATGTATTTGGTTTTATCTATATTCATTGTTAGTCCCATCTTTTTGCTTCCTTTGTTAATTATTTCTTTAAGAATTTGTAAATCTTCTATATTCTCTGCCATGATTGCGATATCGTCTGCCAATCGTATGTTATTAATAATGATAGCTCCAATCCTTACACCTTCAGTTCTTTTCTATTATGCCTCCTGAAATATTTGTTAGGAGTAAACAATAAATAATTGTGGCGACTCCTCTTTAAATTTATACTTGGTTTGTCCCACTACCTTTCACCCTCACGACAGCTGTTTGATTGTTGTATAGATTTTTGATTAAATTAATATCCTTGGGATCTGGGTTTATGTGTTTTATTCTTCTTCTTCTTAGGGTGCCTGTCTGTTCCGAACGTTGTCGATCATTCTGGCTATGATGACTTTATTGGTTGCTATACGTAACATAGCTAATAGCTGTGTTAAGGTCTTTTTGTACCATGCTCTCAGATTAGCAAGCCAGGATATTCTTCTTCGTCCTGGGGCCCTTTTTCCTTCAATTTTACCTTGCAAAATGCATTGAAGTAGCTTGTATCTGCCTTGATTTCCTATTATACATATGTCCCAAGTACTGCAGCTTACGGATCTCCACGATGTTGGCCAAATCCGCAGTTGTGTTCATCCTCCGCAGTACTTCTTCATTGGTGATTTTGTCTGTCCATGGTATCTTCAGGATCCTTCTGTATGACCATAGCTCAAAAGCCTGAAGTTTTGATAGAGTTTACACCTTCAATGTCCACGTTTCTACTCCGTACAGAAGCACTGAGTACACATAACATTTAAGGAGCCTTATTTTTGTTTCTAGGGCGAGGTCATGGCTCTTGAACACAGAACTCATAGTCAAGAATGCACTTTTTGCATGTGTTTTATTGCCGATACAATTTAGTAATTTAGTTTCCAGGCATTTACATTAGATTTAGAATAGTAGCATTTCTCATGATTATTTAATTTTTAAATACATTTTATATATCTTTTTGTCAAGTGATTGTTGCATTAAGAATAAATGTGTTAAAATTTCATCTCATTTTCCTTAATTAGGCTAGAGTGAAGCCTTTTAAGATGCAGTCTTGCTCGGGCTTTGCGTACACAGCTAATTACCTATTATCAGTTAATCAGCATCTATAGAACCTGAGTTTATTCAATAATTTCATACATGTGGGGTCTAATTATAAGCTGCCAACAATTGTTTAAAAAAAATTATTCGTGGTTTTGAAGTTTTTTACCATTATAAACTAATTTTTTATCCGCAAACAAAAGTGAGTGTTTTGTGAAAATAGAAAAAATTATTAATCCTATACCTGGTAGCCCGTCCTATAATTTAAAGTAAAAAAGCAGTTTCTGGCATACCTGGAAAATGTTCGCGAGTGGAATTATAAACACGGGTGAAGTTTGTTTTAAATTAATATGTGGAGCGTTGGATAATCCATTTAAAAGGAAACAAGGGTTATGCTTATCCTGATGTGCCTCTAACCTAAGCAAATACCTTAGTTGTCTTGATGTTTTAGCTCGAATGAAATCATTCTGGGAATAAATTGTTACTCAATTAGGAATACGAAATATATGCTAATTAATTAGCCATTTACATATTCTTATCTATATCCTCAATTTCGTATCAAAACTGAGCAAAAAGGAATTGCAGATATATGCTAAAAAAAGTTGTTACAAATATCAATCATTCCTATCTCCCTTATTTGGATTTTTTTGCCATTATACTCTGTTAATATATTGTTCAATGTATTGTTAGTCTACCTCGTCGTATTTTTTCTAATGTTGCTCATTTGATGATACAAGGCGTGTTTTTTAAGTAAGTACCGTTTTGGAATTAAAAAAAGACGTGCAAAGATATGGCAATAATTTTATTTTTACATGAAAGCCTGTACCTTAATTTACTTATCTACATAATTTCCGTGAATATTGAGGCACTTGTCATAACGTGGCACCAGTTTTTGAATACCCTCCTGATAAAATTCTGCCGCCTGACTTGTTATCCACTGCATCACAAATGTTTTGACTTCGTTATCGTCTTAAAGACGATGACCGCCCAGGTGTTTCTTCAAATGCTGGAACAAATGGTAGTCGCTGGGCGCCAGATCAGGGCTGTATGGAGGATGATCTAGAGTTTCCTATTTAAATGATTTGATGAGATCTTTGGTCTGATTAGCCACATGTGGACGGGCATTGTCATGCAGCAAAACGATACCCTTATTCTTTTGTTCTGGATTGCACGACGCAGATTTTTCAATGTCTCACAATAAGACGCTGCATTAATTGTCTCATTACGAGGCAGAAACTTTACTAGCAATACTCCTTTTCTGTCCCAAATAACTGTGCACATGCTTTTCCAGGCAGACATTGTTTGCTTAAACTTCACTCTTTTGGGTGATGATGAATGTCGCCATTCCATGGATTGTTGTTTCGATTCTGGTGTGACGTAGGCCACCCACGTCTCGTCACCAGTGACAATTTGGTCTAAAAAATCTTCACCTTCACTGTGGTACTGCTCAAGGAAAGTCAATGCACTGCCTAAACGTTGGGTTTTGTGCAAATCCGTCAACATTTTTGGAACCCAACGTGAACACAATTTCCGGTAATTCAAGTTCTCGGTAACAATGCGATACAAAACACTACGAGAATAATGAGGAAAGCAGTCGGACAATGATGAAATTGTAAAGCGTCTGTTTTCTCTCACCTTTTCGTCCACTTTCTGCACCAAATTTTCATTAACGACCGAAGGACGCCCACTCCGTTCTTCATCATGCACATTTGTGCGGCCATTTTTAAATGCTCTCACCCATTTCCTTACCATTCCATCACTCATAATGTTTTGTCCGTAAACTTCAACGATCTCACAATGAATATTGATCGGTTTTACGCCTTTAGCACTAAGAAATCGTATAACAAGCCCGTACTTCACAATCAGCGTGACTCACGATTGTTGGAGGCATCTTAAACACTAGAGTTAACAAGTATACAATGAAGAAACAGACTGTAATGGCGTCAGTGCGTAGACAAGAGATGTAGGTAACCAGCGCTCATGCGCGGAACGCCGACCGTAGCGCTGCGGCGGTGGAGTCGCAAAACGGTACTTACTTAAAAAACATGCCTCGTAGCTTTAGATGATGTAAATTTATATTTAAATGGGAATAAGCCACAATTAAAGGTTAAAATACGTTTATTGACGTTTCAATTTCCACTTCGGAAATCGTTCTCAAAATACAAACATTAGTAAATTAAACAAATTTTGTTGTTTTGTTACTTAGTGAAAAATTCTTCTAATAATTTAGTTTTATCTGACTCATCTATATTGACAATTCAGACATACTTTATACATTTTAAAGTAGACGACTTTAAAATGATATTGCCAATATTGTTGAGTTGCGTTCCTGGGACGACTTTACTTATAAGATAGTTCATTCGATTACATGAAATCAACTTTAACTTGAGAATATCCGTCAGAAAAGATCATAACATGTAATTCGTCTTTAAAAAGACAAATACATGCCATGATGACAGTAAAATTCTCCTGTTAGTGATTCCATAGTAAATTATGAGGGAAAAACCAGGAAAAAAACCTCATAATACTATCCCGACATGGTAAGTATTTGATCGTGCATTTAGTTTACCTTCAATAAACACCAAATTCCGATTTTTATATGTTTGTTATTTAAAAAACATAAATGATGTATTCTTCATATGTTACTGACTTACCAATACTGGTATTTTCCTTTTAATAACTTCCTCTTTCAATATGGGTAACCAGATCCTACTACATTCTGCCGAGGAATTCGCGACACAATTGGTCTCATTTAGCATAATTAGAGCCGCTTCTTTGATTTTTCTCTTTTTACCATCCATTTCTTTTAGGACTATATTTGAATCATTCCATTGAACCCTATGTTCATTATCCCATGCGTGTTTACAGATTTGAGATCTATCAAATTCTCTATTTTTAATATAGGATTGATGTTCATTTATTCTAACATTTAATGGTCTTGATGTTTCACCTAAATAAAACTGATCGCATTCACAAGGTATTTTATAAATGCAATTCTTTGTCCTTTCTTGTTCATTGTTAGGTTTGGTTTTGGACAAGATAGATCTCAACGTGTTTGTTGTTTTGAATGTTGTTGAGATGTTGAATTTATTTCCTATCCTTTTAAGCTTTTCCGATAATCCTTTTATGTATGGTGTTGTTATTTTCCTCGTATTATTCCTTGCATATGCTGTAGGATCTCGTTCTAAGTTGTTTTGTTCTATTCGTTTTTTTTTTCCTGATTTTTCCCTCATAATTTACTATGGAATCACTAACAGGAGAGTTTTACTGTCATCATGGCATGTATTTGTCTTTTTAAAGACGAATTACATGTTATGATCTTTTCTGACGGATATTCTCAAGTTAAAGTTGATTTCATGTAATCGAATGAACTATCTTATAAGTAAAGTCGTCCCAGGAACGCAACTCAACAATATTGGCAATATCATTTTAAAGTCGTCTACTTTAAAATGTATAAAGTATGTCTGAATTGTCAATATAGATGAGTCAGATAAAACTAAATTATTAGAAGAATTTTTCACTAAGTAACAAAACAACAAAATTTGTTTAATTTACTAATGTTTGTATTTTGAGAACGATTTCCGAAGTGGAAATTGAAACGTCAATAAACGTATTTTAACCTTTAATTGTGGCTTATTCCCATTTAAATATAAATTAATTTAAAATGCCACAAGAAAATAGCTTCAGAACAATATTAGATGATGTATCTTTGCAAATTATTTATATATATCTATGCTACTGTAATTAGCGGTTATTTCATATTTCTATATGTCTGGTAAGTATTAAACGAAATTAGTCATCCGAAATCAGGCGCTTTAAGTGATGAAATATAGACGAAATTAAATGCATATCATGAAACCTAAAATATTTTTAATTCGATCATTTAACCACCGATAATATTATAGTCATAGTATAATATTTTTAATCATGTAGTTATTTTTTCTATTTGGAATTCTGGCGGATTTGTTAATTTTTTTGCATAATAAAACTACGTTCTTTTATATCATACAGAAACTCATTATTTTTTCAAAACAAATAAAAATTCTAGAGCTCCATTTGAGCTGCCCTAACGTGCCATTCTTATTTATTTATTCTTCATTTAAGGACAACTGACAAAATCTGTATCTCTTTTGAGTTATGGCAAATAAAATACACAATAAAACCTCGTTCACGAATTCTTTTCAAAACCATTTTCCAAGGAATTGTTATTCTTATATTTTATATGCTCGGCTTTCACATTTAGTTATTTTTATCATTGACTTTTCCGGTGTAATCTAAGAAAACCGTTCTCCAGCCCCTGCTTTTCTCGACAGGTTCTCATTAAGTGGTTTCCCCTAGTTACCGTTGTCGGCAATGGAAAGTCTCTCAAACCCTCTTGCAGTAATCATGGTTGTCGGTTGTGGGTCAAAAGGCTAAAGATAACTAAAAATGATAAATATTAAACATTTTTGCAACACACGAGAGCATTGAAATAATCTTATTTTTATTTATTTATTTTTAGTTAAAGAAATAGAAATGACTTCTTTTTCGTTTTGTTCCGTTTTGTATTATATTATATTGATTGTCATTAAAAAAATTATAACCTTATCTACAGCTGTTCTATTTATTTGTGGTTCAACCAAACCACTCCCATAGGTTTTTCACTCTTTCGTTCGTCTTCTTTACTCTGGGCCCTTTATCCTTTAATATTTTTTTATTATATTTTGTAAAAATGTAGTTTTTTGTTTTTTATTAGATCAGTGATTCCCAAAGTGAAGAGTTTAAGGGGTCGGACATGATTTACAAAACAAATAAACATATACCTGGGCTCTGTATTCGATAAGCAAACAATGATGACATTTTCGAGTTTTAAGCGATTTCTCACTTTCGTTTTAATAGCAGTCATTGATGAAAAACTCTACTAACATCAACAAGATGTAGCAACCAGACCAAACATTTGAGGGCTTTACTGGCAGACTCGGGATATTCTTGCAATCTTCTGGTCCAAAACTGATCCGAGCTTTGGGAAAAAAGTCTGGTTTTAACATTTTATTACTTGATATTTTAATTGTTTTTCTTTCATTTGTGTTGAAATGTCAGCTTGCTAAAAAAATTGTCCAAAAGAGGATTCAGTTCCCATCCGTAGTTGTCTCTAGCTGTAGCTGGTTTGAATTTCTTTGGGGAAATATTCGCAGAGCTGTTATTATTCAAAGCTGCTAGTATTATTGTACACTGTCCAAAGTAGCTTGCATATCTATACAAACTTGCTCAAAATTTATCCTATTGGCGAATTCTTTCATGAGTTCTTGAATGCACTGAAGTGCATTTCCATGCTCCTTTTCTCCAATTGGAGAAAAGGAGCATGGAGTTTACAACTTTAATTTAATTACACAATCCATTTCGGAAGGTAAAGATTTTGAGGCGACAACATTTGGATGTAAAAAAATAGTGTAGGTTTAGCATTTGGCATTTAGCATTTAGATGTTCTAAATAGGCTTATCTCAAAGTCAATGGAAGACAAAGAGATAGCAATGGCCGATTTTTTAGATATAGAAAGGGCATTTAATAATGTTACCACCAGCTCTTTGACAGGAGCTATGAGTAGACGAGGTGCACTCCGGTAATATGCAGATGGATAAGGGCATCCCTGGAAAATAGGACAGTAATGTCCACTCTGGGTAAAGTAACCATCAAAGCAAAAGTAGGTGGAGGCTGTCCACAAGGAGGAGTTCTGTCCGCTCTACTTTGGGCCACCTTAGTAGATGATCTCCTCAGAAATATGTCCACAAAAGGCTTTTATTGTCTAGGATATGCTGACGATATAGCAATCGTTGTCAGGGGCAAGTTTACTCGTGTGGTGTCTGAGAGAATGCAAGCAGCCCTAAATATAGTTGACGACTGATGTAAGCAAGAGAGACTGATATTCAATGCTCAGAAAACACAAAACTTCACCAAAAAAACAGCACTACAAGGCCTAAAACCAGCGGTGCTCGGAAGAACAGAGATTTCATTTGCCAAAGAAACAAAATACCTTGGGATTTATTTTGATCATAGGCTTATATGGAATACTCACATTTTGAAAACCACACAGAAAGCTACTATGTCCCTAAGCAGATGTAGAAGAATGTGTGGTAAGAATTGGGGACTTAACCCTAAAATGACTCTATGGTTATACACAAGAGATATTAGATCCATGATAACCTCTGGCTTGGTGACGTGGTGGACAAAGACGCAGCAAGTAGGAGCAATAAGGTTGCTAGGTAATACACAAAGGCTAGCATGCCTGCGTATTACGGGGGCCATAAAAACAACTCCTACTGCATCGTTGGAAGTCCTGCTGAATCTACCACCACTTCATATCTTTATTCAGGGCGAAGCCAGATCAGTGATGCACAGATTAATCCATAGTCAGCAATATATAAGCCAGATGCATGGTACTGACAACAGAAAGCTAATCGAGGAGCTAAAAGCCGATATTGTGATGGGGAAACCTATCGATGCAACAGCTACGAGATATAGCTTTAACAATAAGCTAACAATTAAGATACCAGGCAGGGAAGACTAAAATAAAGGTGTACCGATACAAGCTGCTGCTACCTGGTACACGGATGGCTCAAAAACATCGGAGAGTGTGGGAGCTGGTATAGTAGGGACAAATCAAGGGATACGTTTCCCGGTAAGTCTATCTAAGGATGTGACAGTTTTCCAGACGGAAATAACTGCAATCCATTACTGCGTGGAAGAAATAGAAAGGCAGGAAAGAACGTTCGGTTCATTTGCCATCTTCACAGATAGTCAGGCAGCGCTTAAGGCACTCAATTCTGTAGAGGTCAATTCTAAGCTAGTAAGGGATTGCGTGTGTGCCCTAAGTAAACTAGGAGACCGCAGCAAGGTTACGGTAGCCTGGGTACCAGGGCACGAGGGTTATAAGGGCAATACAAAATCAGATGAAATGGCCAAACAAGGCTCATCAATGCCATTCATTTTACCGGAACCCTTCTGCAGCTTTGCAAAGTCAGTAACAAGAACGGCTACAAGGAAGTGGGTTGCTCACAAGTCTCTGTAAGGGTGGAGGAATTCACCAGGACAAAGACAGGCGAAACAGTTCATTACAGAACATTTGCCGAAAACGGCAGACCTAATAAGCAAAGACAGGAAACAGTCAAAGCCATAGTAGGTCTTCTAACAGGGCACTGTAAGCTGAATAGGCACTTGAAGCTGATGGGATTATCAGATGATAACCTGTGCAGATTCTTTCACCTCGAAGAAGAAACAGCAGAGCACATTTTATGTCAATGTGACAGTCTGGCAAATGTGTGGTTCTTTGCATTAGCAACTTCTTCTTCTTCTGGTTCCTATCCGTTTCGGATGTTGGAAATCATATTGGCAATCATGACCTTGCTCGCTGCGGCTCGAAACAGCTCCGTTGAGGT
Source organism: Diabrotica undecimpunctata (assembly GCF_040954645.1). Lineage (NCBI taxonomy): Eukaryota > Metazoa > Arthropoda > Insecta > Coleoptera > Chrysomelidae > Diabrotica > Diabrotica undecimpunctata. The sequence continues at coordinate 35,588,207 of NC_092807.1, read as the reverse complement.
TTTCTTAAACCATGTTCTTAAATTCCGCAGCCATGATATTCTCCTTCTACCGGGTTCTACAACTAACTGCCTGTAAATGCAAATTTCAGTACCTCACGATTGGTATCAACTAGTGAGAACTGTAGATAGCAAAAAAAAGTTTGCAGTAGTGGAATTATCTCACAAAGATTTTTTAAATTTTGCTGAATTGCATAAAAGCTCGTTGTTATTAAAAAAAAACACACTTGGAGAGCCATTTAAACCGAGAGACCGATTTAAGATGGCTGAGATATTGTTCAAGCAACCCAAAAACTGTATTTTTTAAATGCTCTCTAAAAGAGGGAGGACATTTTTGACATCTGGATTTGGAAAGAAGACATTCAGATTTTCAATTTAAACCTGAACCTTGCTATGCGTCGTCACTACCAATTGCGATAGAAAAAAAAAGACATAATGGATCTACTACCACTAATAACTCCTGATTTTCACAGTTTTTATTTAAATTTAAAGTGCAACGCATCAGTGAAAGCCAATTTGCCCGACTTAGATGTGGAAGAAGAGGACTAATCCAACAGGATCACTATTTTAATATCAATTTTTAATAATTTAAGGTTCGTTCAGTACAATAATGAAATATAAATAACTATTTTGTATTTTCTCTTCTTATTTTACCTACCCATAACTCATATCTGAACTACATCAATCAATTGAAGCTGTAGTATTACAACAAACCTATGCTACCTAGTCTAAGAGTATAATAAGTCACTTGTGCACCTCATTACTAACAGTACAAGTCAACTAATTATTTGAAAAATAATTATCATCAAATGAAACAGTTGTAAGATAATATTTTGTCTTAATTAAACAAAACATATGCAAAAATCTGTTTAAAAACTACATAAACACAAGAAACTATAGTCATTTTCCATCATATTGATAGCACATTATGTATGCAAATCCTCAACAGGTCAAAAAACCATAGGCGTCACCCTATACTTGTTTTGAAATAAATAAAAAAAATTAATATTTTAAGATTCCGTCAACAATTCATTATCTTTTAAAAAATCTTCTGTAAAATAAGTGTCCACTAATCTCACTATACCTTTTTTGTGCTTAAAAAACGTCGGTATATATGCCACACGATTATTGTTAATTATACACGGGTGATTAACGAGAGAATTCAATGTTTAACGAAATAAATTAATGTAAACAGTAATTTAAAGGTGATTATTGTTTTCTATACAAGTTATCGCCTGACACAAAAAGAATACCTTCTTTGAACGATTACCTGGAATTACTGATAAGGCTTCACTAATTATAGTTTAAGTAGTTTTTATGCCACATTACAGCTTATGCCAATAACATAAATTAGAAATTATTTGCATCTTCCATTTAGTTTGTAGATGTACATTGTTCATGTCTTACCTACCTACGTTTTTGGTGTCGATATTTTGTTATTTGCATTTAAAAATGACATCGACAACAGGTTTTATCCCGGTTAAGTGTAGTTTTAAAGGTGCCTTCAGTCTAAGAGAGAAAAATATAATATTAAATGTACACGATGCACTTGTATATCAACGCCCTTTAAGTAATGTTCGTGAAATCGTTAACATGTGTTCAAATATGACAGGGGTTGGAGAAGCAACAATTTATAGATTCCTAGAAGAGAGAAAAGGAGGAACTGTTTCATCTCCCAAGAAGAGTGGAGGGAGTAAACCCTTGGAAATTAAAGAAATACATAAAAACATGATAAGACGCAGCGTCCACTCATTTTTTTTAACAAAGAATTTCCAACATTGGACAAAATCCAAACATTAATTAGAGAAAACGAAGATTTACCCATCATAAGCAACAAGAAATTATGGGGACTATTGAGAGAGATGCGATTTCGTTGGAAAAAGAATAGAAGAAAATCCGTTTTAATTGAAAAAGATTACATTGTATGTTGGAGACGAGATTATCTAAGAACTATTAAAAAGTACCGACAAGAAGGGAAAACAATTTTTTATTTGGACGAGACTTGGCTAAATGAAGGTCATACTGTACCATATCTATGGGTTGATACAAATGTTAAAAGTTCCCGCCAGGCATTCATCGAAGGTGTATCTACTGGAATAAAAAATATTTAACGTTGGAAAAGGACGCAGACTTATAATAACCCATATTGGAAACGAATACGGTTTTGTCAATGGTGGATTATTAAGTTTTGCCTTAAAATCAACCAAAGATTACCACGAGGAAATGACTGCTGACGTTTTTAAAGAATATTTTGAGCAAATGTTGGATTTAATTCCAAAAAATTCTGTCATAGTCATGGATAATGCTAGTTACCATTCAAGACTAGCAGAAAAATTGCCAACAACGGCATGGAAAAAAGGAGAAATAATCGAATGGTTGGATAAACACGCAATTGAGTAGAAGGAGAATTCGACAAAAAAAGAATTATAACCTATTGTAAGGCAACATAAAGCAGCTTATAAAAAATATATAATTGATGAAATGGCATTAAACCGTGATGTAAGTATTTTACGTTTACCCCCATACCACTGTGATCTGAATCCGATAGAAAATATATGGTCTCAAGTAAAGGGTGAAGTCAGACGCAACAACAAAACTTTTAAATTAGAAGACTTACAACAATTATTAGAACATTCCGTATCAAAAGTAACTCCAGAAAATTGGAAAAATGCTGTTAGTCATGCTCACAAGGAAGAAAATAAAATGTGGAATTTGGATAATATGACTGTTACAATGCTGGAACCGGTAATAATTAACATTGGAGTTGAAGATTCCTTAGATTCTGAAGAAAGCAGTGAATCTGAAATGGAATTTGATTAAAATAATATTATTTTTTTTACAAATCGGCCCCTGTTACGGCCACAAATTATTTTATATGTAACCAATAAAATAAACATCTTAAATTTCTTGCAAATTCATTAGTACCTGTTAATCTCCATCACTCCGACACTGGCAACTTTATTTAGGGATTAGTAACCCTCAAGACTATTGTATTCTATTCTGCTTCAACTTTTATACCTGGTGGTCATACTCAATTTAAAATTATTTTCCTATATACTTCTGTAAACTTGTTGACAAATATCTATTTTTCATTGAGTCACCCGTATCAACAGTTTAGGGATTTGCATACATAATGTGTATCAATATGATGGAAATGGACTATAGCATTTAAAATATTTGAATTCGATTTCTGGAAAACACTATTATTTGACTTATACTCTTACCACTTATCACCTTAGATTTGTAAAACGTCTATTAAAAACTTATACAGGGTAAAAACAAATTCTATAACCCAATCATCTAATCAATGGAACTTAATCGAGCAATAGTTCCCTTTAATCATTTACATGTATTCTATTTTTTAAGTTTTAGTTTTAAATCCAATACTGTCTATTAATAAAACATCTTGAATAATACCTGTTGATATAATTAGATTTTCAAATCTGTTAGCTTTCACAGATAATAAGATTATAGAGATTCATCCGACTAATTTAGGAAAGAACCATAAGTTTACACGATTTTATCCAGCAAAGGTAAGAATTAACACCCCTTTATACCAAATTTTAATCCAATTACATGTATTTTTGTTCGCAAATCCCGGATAACACCTACAGACCCGAACAAATGGTTTACAAATCCTCCCCACTTCCATAGCTAATTCCAACATTCATTCTCTACATTGTTCTCATTTATCAATATAAAAACCGATAGTGAAATATGTATGTGCAAAGGTCTGAGTGCGTAATTCATATTTTCGAACCCCAAGGGAGTGCTGGGTAGAGGGACGCAGCTTATCTTGCCCGCCCAGGACTCTTAGTTCTCTCTCACTCTGGAGCCGCTCTTTCCTGAAAAATAACGATTCTAATAATGCTATCAAAACGAGCATTGCAGAAATATAAGAAATCGCCCGGCTTAAAAAATTTATAAGCTAGCAGTGTGAAATATAAATGATTGTAGTTAAATTTTATGCGACTTTGTTGTTTCGGTAAATATTGTAAAGGGAGATAGAAGGAAATGAATGGATATTTTTTACGCTAAGGCCGGAAACGATTTTGGAAAATTTATGGTGGAAATATTGAAAAGAAAAGATAACAACCATTTGCACGCAGCGGCGATGAATTTTTTCAGTTTCTTTATACCCTCTAATAAATAAATACAAACGAATAAGAGACTTTCTAATCTACTGTATACAAATACTCCGATACATTATCTTGTGTCAAAACAGTTTATTATAATATCATCTTGACTGCAAGATAAAAATAACAGCTAACATTTTATTAATATGAAAATTGATTTAAATTTCTTCTCTAAAATATGCCAACTGTCTGAAGACATTTAAAATAAGAAAATCATCATAACTGGGGGCCCAAAGAAAATAGATGGAAGAACAGGCGTAGGAAGAAATCTTGGCTAAGTAATATCTGAGGTTGGACTAATTTCACTGTAGAACAGATATTTTACGTTGAAAAAGAAGGTAAGCGTTTAAAAAAGTGATCGCCAACCTTCGTTAGAAGACGGCACAAAAAGAGAAATAAGAAGCCATGCTAATAATTTAATACTTCACAGCGTTAGGTATCTTCATTCTGTTTTCTCAGATTTACTAGAGGTCTAAATGGTCAGGTATTAAAATCTTCTTTTATGTCAAATGAATGGCTTTCGAGTAAATAGCAAGTTTTGGAAATAATTGCCTCCTAGAATAGCAAGAGATTTAAAATCAACAGACACCAAATCATAAAAAGATCATTTAAAAGGTCACAAGCAAAGCAGTGAATATCCTACGGTCTTACGATCCCACACAAACTGGTCCAAAGCCTAGTAAAAGAATAAACAGAGTTACTAAAAATAACAAGCTAACATTTTTCTCTCACACAATAGTAAAGCGATTGATTGAGTTTATTTGAAAGGTTACTTAAGAGGTTAATGGGACACGGGTGTCCCATTTGAAATTCGCCGCCTGGGCCACGGCGGACACCGGTGTCCTCTTGACTTTAAATTTATCATCATCCTTACTCGGCTGCGAGGAAACGATTTTATGCAGTTTTAATATAGGAATGTGTCCGCTATGGCCCTGTAATATAGAATGTTGAACCAGGTTCTGTGTAGTAATTCCGATTAGAAAAATCTAGTGTAAAAACTAAGTTGAGGTCTTTCGTTAAGTATAGTAATAAAAATACCGTAAAACGGGATTACTTTACACCATAGTTTTTAGTTTCATTTTCTTAAAGTGGATATAGTACTCGAAAGAGGATCTGAACTTTTTATTATAAATATCTATTCAACAGGTCGTAATATAGCTCTTATTCGTGGTGTTCGTGTGTATTAAGGTATAAAAAATGCTTATTAAAAGCTAAAAATTTTTATTTTAAAGAAGATCTTTTTGGAATTGAATCATTCCATCATCAGTTTAATAAAAAGTTGTTAAAAACATTGTATGGCCACAGAAAAACATTGGAAGGATATCAGTATTAAAAAATAATCCTCATGGTATTTACAAAGGTAAATCCAATAGACTGTTAACTTTGTTAATTAATAAAAACTGAAAATAGGGGCAACTTACATGACCCCCTGGAGCTGGTGAGGTTTTATCGACTTACATTACCTCTGATCTGTGCTGGAATCTAGGGCTAACTGATAGAAAGATGGTATGAAAAATCAGTCAGTACCCGTCAATGTCAAGTGGAATGATGTAGTATAGTGGAGTGATGTTTCTACTGCAGCTCACCAGCTGCATTTCCACACATCATAAGAGAAATGCTACTTTTGAAAGAGTTACAAATTCGTTCAGGATATTTAACCCCACGTTTAGTTACCTTTTTTATACTTTTTATACCTTTTTTCGTCCGGGATTATCTGTTAAGTTCGTCTCGTCATAATTAAAAGGAGCCTGTGGCTCCACACCAGTTAATGTTTGTTTTAAATTTTGTATGTATTCAGCCATTTGGTCTGCATTGAGTGCTGCTCTACTTCTTTTTATGTTTAAGGCTATCCTTGCAGTAAGGTCCTTATGACGACTTGAAAATGATTTGACCCAATCAATACCAGGAGTATTATCCTTAAAGCGATTTAAATGAGTCTTGATTATTTATCGTAATTCCATTCCAGTAACAGGAAATCCAGCATCACTTAGGCTATGAATGCATTGTACGAAGCAATTTTCCTCTTCATAAGAGAATATTGATGGGTATCAAGGTTTTCCAGCATGTACTCCTTTTAATTTGTAAAAATTAGTTCTCCTTGGAATGTTAAAGGATTCAGCGGCAACTCTTGTACTAACGCCATCTTTTATTGCTGACAGACATGCTTTCAAATCTTCTTCTGAGTAGTCTGCATATTTGCGAGATCCCAGTTTCCTTTTATAATGTCTGGGCATTTCCTCAAAACTATTTTCCTATTAACCTTTTCCTCTTGGGGATACTTTGCACCACTTGCAAATTGGCGGTGCAAAGTATACCCAATTTCACGTGTTAAGTGATCCAGTGAGTTTTTATCCAAAAGTATGTGCGCCAATTGAAGGCTTATATACCACTTATCAGTTGCACAAATTCTACCAGACCCTAAAAGAACTCGCGACAATTTTAGCACTGCACTGGTAGATGTTGCTAATTCACCTTGCTTCTCTTTGCCTGCATATACACAGGTTCTACGTAAAACCATTCTTCTTTTTCTTCTTCCTACTTTATAAATAGGCTTAATGGCTGTTTTACTTCGGTTATTAGCCTCAATTGACGTTGTCTGACCATCTTTTCCTCGGTCGTCCCAATGATCTTCTTCAATTTGGCGATTTGTCTCTTGCTATTCGTACTATTCTATTTTCTGTCATTCTTTCGATGTGTTGATTGTATAACCATTCTGAGTACATAATTTAAATCTTTGAATGCCATATTTATGGCACTTTTGTGGATTATACTGCTTGAAGAGTAAACATCCCTGAAACGGTACCATAGTTTCATCGATGCAAAATGTTTTCCGTGATGTAAATACTTTTTGATGGTTGCTTATGATTTCGTCTATAAGTGGTTGCACTTTATACAGTCTTATTCTCCTTCTGAGCATTTAGAGTTATCTGAGAAGTGCCACATTTTCAGAAGTAACTCAAATCGGTTGCGGCTCATAATATTAGGAGCAACATTATTTTTTAACATCCACTTCGTTGACGAATAATCCCGAATGGAATTCATTCACACTATTCACATGTAGCCCAGTAAAAATAGAAATTGTGCAATTTCCTATTGGAGCGTCATCGGACACCTCGATGAATATGATGTCCGCTCGTTTTGAATGTCTCCGGTAGGCCATTGCGGACTACGGTGTCCATAAATGGTAAAAATGGTTCAAAAAGCGGGGATTCGATTTTAATGCTGATTAAATGTTAAAATTTTGTTTAATATTGCTTTGGTCCAGGGGAACATTTTGGTGAAAAATCTATGGCGCTTAACTTGCTAAAAACACTAAGTAATTTTGTGGATTTTTCAATTCTGTCAAAAAATACTTTTTGTGGATCGTTGTTGTAATCGCAGTACACTTTATATTTTTGTTATTTACTATTTTTATTGCGAAAAACAACAATATTAATTAAAAATTCGTTTACTTTGATTGATGTTTTGACTTACGTGGAAAACAAAACGTTACAATAAACGTATGTTTAATTAATATTTTGATTATTTCCCATTAAAATGTTAGTTTCAGACTTTATTTTTTATATTTAAAGGTTATAGAGAAAGTATCAAAAATATCTTCGTCATATTATTACGGTTTAAAATTTTTATTTACAAATGAAGAAATAGAAAAACACTTAGTATATAATATATAAAAGATCCCGCGAGTCGGCTTCATTTTTAATGCAGTACTGGCGCTTATATGTACCTATGGGTGTCCGTTCCATCAGCGTAACTAAGACAAATAGATGGCAGTCGGCCATGTTTGGAATTAAAGTGAAACGTGTCTTGCGGACCGCAAATGACCGCAAATGACGTCACGTCCCCACCGGACGTGCTGTCGAGGCCCACTAGATATTTGTTTTATCTTTCTTTTCATCCTCCACTCGATTTAACTAAATATCCGGGCGATCACCCCTTACACGAGCTCTAAATAATTGAGAGAGGACTTCCAGGGAAAACAAATATTGGTCTTAGGAAGTTATGGAGGCCGATCTTGCCCGTAGGATTGATAGTCGGAAGTTCCAATATATAAAAATAATATTCCAAATTATTTTTCTGGTTTAATTCTAATTTCGGTTCATTGTTATGTGGAACTTTGTAATTGAACAGGGTGGGATTTCCCGCTCGAGGAAATCTAAACTCAGTATATATATATATATATATATATATATATATATATATATATATATATATATATATATATATATATATATATATATTGAAATGATATGAATATAGGAGAAAGAAAATAGTGTTTAAAGAAAATAATATAGATATTGTTAGATATAAAAAAATATTTGGTTATTTTAATAAGTTATATACTAGAGAATTTTATAAAAATTATTTATATGAGGGTATTCTTAAGAAATTAATGTTTCATCTGTTTCATCCCATCCATTCCCATCCCATAAATTAAGTGAATGGGATGTTTTCGGTCAATTTTGAGATAAAAAAGACAAGAGTTGTGCTACTTTATCTATTTATTGAAGACGTTTCGCCCACTGTTCAATGAGCATCATCAGTTCATCTAAAAGAGTGTTATTAGCGATACATCTAATATAAAAAACAATTAAGTAAATGATCTTACCTTTAAAAGATCTGTAGCATTAAAATGTTATTAATGTGAAGAATCATCAAAAATTAATCTAATAAATACATCAGCAAAAACACAGAAACACAGAACGTCGGAAGATTCCCAATTTAAGTAATTTTATATTAAGTTTTTAATTTAACTTTTGAAAACATTGATTGATTATAAAATCCATAAAAAAATGTAATTGTCAATTTTGAAATGTTATATTAACAACGGCACGGCTAGGGTTCTTGACTGTTATGACTATATCATGAAATAATATATATAATATATAATAAGACTGATATGAAAGGTCTTTTTATTTAGTATTTATCACAATTTAATAAATTGAATTGTTCTTTAACCCTTTAACGCCCACTGGTATACCTGTATTACCAAGCGTTGCCAGATGGATCAGTGAACCTAAATACTGCTGATTTGTACCTTTCTGAATTCAAAAGAATGGCTGTTTCCAGAGAATACTTGGGTAAGGCGGTTTGATTTGTTGGTTTGTACATTATAGTTGTGTGCAAAGATCCTTCTATGCTAATATTGGTGTGTTTGCCCAATATATGTTGAATTGTAGTCTTTACAATTTATTATATAAATAACATCCGACTAATGATCTTTATTAACATTGAATAAAAATTTTGAAAAATATTTTTTTAATTATTTGATGATTTATGTCTAACAAGAATCATGAGAAGCGATTGAGTGTCGGTAGTTGTAAACCGCTGGGAAAGTAATTGGTGAATAGGAGTTAACAGGTCGTAGAAGCTCTGATCTATGAATCTTGATTGAAATAAATTGCAATCTAAGTTTTTGCAGTTTTTAGTGTAAGTACAAACCAGTTATCATAGGGAGAATCAGAGACAAGAAAGTTTCTGATAGCTAAATGATATCGAAAGGATCATTAGGATTTTTGAGCTGGATTCCGTGTAAGCAGACAAAAAAAAAGATTTTTTGCTACAGAGCTTTTGATAAACGAAATTAGGGATATTTCAGAATTGAAAATTAATCATATGTTTGGAAACAAGTGCAGATGCATAATGTTTTGAACGAAATGAATAATAAAATTTATTTGTACGGTATTCTTTTGTTAGTCTCGTTAGTTCGATAGAATCTGTTAATTGTTAAAGCTAATTAAATTTTGAACTGCGCAGTTTAAATTGTTTGAGATAGGAAGATTGATATTTCTGATTGACTTATTTATACGTGTATTAATTTTCCCAAGAGTTTTACCATTAAATTTAATTGTATTAAAGATATTTGAATTTTATTTATTTTCTTCTACTTTTGTTTTTTGTTGAACACAAGTTAAAGATAAACGTATGTCTAAATTCAAATAAGAACACTGAGATTAATAAAATCTAAAAACTCTGTAAATTCTAGTATGTATATATTAAGTTATATTATGATAGATAAATAGATACATAGATAGTGGTAGATATATATTATATTATGCATTTCTCTCTTATTGGCATTAAGGGTAGTTTCCATTTTGCAGAGCATTTTCTCGTATTGAAAAGTGTGCAATAAAAATTTTCAGGTTTCTTTCATCTACTTTATTAGAAATTAAAAGTTGGTTCCAGCATTTAATTATAATTGCTGGAGTATTTGTTAAGTTTTTCTGAAATATATCATGCACATTGAATACTTAATAGAGATTGTTCAACCCCTTTCGAAGCTGACGATAATTATTACACGCCCTTACACACCGCCATCCATCCACATCCAAGATTACTAACGCTCTAGATGCCTTCACGCCTAATTAAGACGATATGTTACCAATTAAAAATTTTCTTCCTTTAATCAATTATATTAGTTAACGGCGAGGTTAGATTGTTATTCGACCTGATAGGTAATTACGCAACGAGGTATTTTTAGAGACAAACTATGCTTGTTATATAATTAATAAAAAAGTTTTTATACTGAAAACTAACATCTTTATCTAGATACCTAATCAATATCGATTAATCAAAAATATATGTTAGGTTTTGTAGTAAATCGAATAATTTATTATTTCAACTGCCTTAATTTAAGTCGTTTTGCTTTGATACATCAGTGGCGGATCCAACAGGATGTTGTGAAGGGGTGGTCACAGGGGTCATGTCTCCCTCCCCCCTCAAAAAAAAAATTAATATCAATCAAATATTCCTAAAAAAATATAAAACACATCAACCCTATAAGCAGGAAGTTAAGTTAAGAGTTGAAATGATTCAAGAAAATAGGAAGTATTTGAATCCAATAATAAAAACTTTTATTCCTTGTTGTAGACAAAATATTTCTTTGAGAGGGCATAGGTATGATAAAAATATTAATAGTGTTGTAAACAGCGATGGTACAGAAAAAAATGAGGGCAATTTTTGAGCATTGCTTCGGTTTAGGATAGATGCTGGCGATAATGATCTGCGAAAACATTTGTAAGTTGCTCCGGCTAATGCTACATTAATTAGTAAAACTACTCAAAATGATATCTTGCTGTAAAGAAGAATATCTCTGCAAAATTTTTATTTAAATTAAAAGACTAGAGAAGATTTCGTCATATTTGTTAACGCTCACGATTCGATTCGAGAACAAGACGTCGGTTCAGAAGGAGAACGCCGCTTAATCGGAGCTGCTTTATTGTTACATTGTTGAAGATTCCGTAAAGAATTTTAATTTAGATTTAAATTTTGCGTAGGTTTTGGTGTCGACAATTGCTCAGTAATGGCATCCGAAACGAAAGGTGCCGTTAACGAATTAAAAGAATCTGCCAAACATGTTGTGCGTTGTCCATGTAGTAATGATATTTTGGATAATTCCTTGGCAAGCTCCTCAAAAGTTATATCATGTCGTAATGTTTCAGGAACTATGAGAAAAGTAGTATCATTTGCTATTGCCTCTACCAAATGACATGATGTTTTCAAGAAGGAACTGGGGGCTGCTGTCCAAGGTATTTGTGAAACTCGTTGGGTTGAAAGGCATGAAGGTCATCTTCAGTTCCAAGATAAATCAATCATTAAAATATACAACGCTCTTAAAACAATTTTTACGTGGAATTACAATAAAACGTCAAGTGATGCATTTTCATTAATGCAAACTATTAGGAGCCCAGAATTTCTCATTTCAATAGTTTGTCCTAGTGATGCTTTAGGTTCAACTGTATCACTTAGTCGTCTTCTTCAATCACCAAAATTAGATTTGAAGAAGAGTACTGAGGCCATAGAGGACACTAAATACATTCTTTAAAATAAAAGATTAAGTGCTGAATCTGTTTTTAGCAAACTTTACTATGAAGTAAAGGAAATAGCTGAACACCTAGACATTGAATTGAAGATGCCTCGTATAATTTCTCCTAAAAACCAACCTGCTTACTCTTGCGAAGAATATTTCCGAAGATCGACTTTCACCGGAAAAAATTAATTTATTTAATCTTCGAGTTGTTTTATCTAAAACTAAAACACACCAGAAGATTAAGTTGCATTAAAAAAATTGTTGACGCCTTCCAGGATATTATTGGACCATCTACTGCATATTTCATAGTAGAACAAGAGTTTTCACTGTGGATTCAAAAGTGGAAAAGAGTCGTGCAAAATAATGGAAAACTTCCTGATTCTACTTTAGAAGTATTATAAAACTGCGATATTCATATATGTAGTCAAACATCAGAACATTTCTTCAAATATTAATTATACTGCCAGTCAGTGCAGTAACAGCAGAGCGTAGTTTTTCTACGCTTAAGCGTCTAAAGACTTGGCTAAGAAATAGAACTTCCGAGAAAAGGTTAACTGGTTTAGCACTCATCAATGTGCATCCTGAAATTTTTCTAGATGTTGATGCAATCTCAGAGCGATTTGTTAAATCGGAGATGCGAAAAGAGTACATTTTATAAAATTATACAATATTTAGTTATCTTATTCTTATAGTATATTTAATCACTGAACTTTTATTAACCACTCGTTGCCGGCTGTTGCTGACAACTCGTGAGAAAAATTTAAATACCAAGTAAAAAAATATTTCACTCACTTGTAGTCTAATATGTCTAATTATATAAATAACTATTCCCAAATTATGTAATGTTTTTAGTTGAATAAATTAATTTAAATAAAATGCTGTTTACACTTCTTCTTAAGGTTCCTTCTTCATTACGGAAGGGTGGCTATCACTACAGCAAATTGCTCTCTATCTTAAGCTGTTCTTAGTTTCGAATGTGTGTCGATGCCTGTCCAGTCTCTTACATTCTTCAGCCAGGAACATTTTCTTCTTTCTGGGCCTCTTTTTCCTTATATTTTTTCTTCCATTATGAGTCGTAAAAAGTTGTATTTTTCTCCTCTGTAAATATGTCCTAGATAACTCGTTTTTCTGTTGTTTACAATATTTAGAAGTTTTCTCTAAGTTCTCATTCTTCTCTGCACCTCGTTATTGGTCACGTGCTCTGTTTACGAAATCTTCAGCATCCTTCGAGAAACACACATTTTATAGGCATTATTGTAATTCCGAGAGTCCATGTTTCCACCCCGTATAGCAATAAGGAATAAATAAATGTTTTTACAAATTGATATCGGATATCCAACGATAGGATAGAGTTTATTAGGAATGTTTAATACATTCATTACTGTTTACACTTACATTGAGTTATTGCATTTAAATTATTTAACTTCGGTTTATACTTATTTATCCTTGGTTTGTTTTTGATTTTGTAGCCATAGGATAGGTGAGTTTAAATTAATTGTCTTTAAAATACCTAATTTAAATCGACAGTCCTTGATTTTTCAGTATTTATGTTTTAATAACTTTGCTTTAGTTTAATAGTCTTGTACACTTGATTTTACTACCATAGAGTATGTGGGTTTAAAATTATATCTTTTGGTTTAAGTTTAAAACCCCTTAGCATTGTACCCTTCTTTGCACCAGTAGTGTATTTGGGTTTTAATAACTTTTCATTGGTTGAATATACCGTATAAAATAATTATTGAGAAAATAGTTCCCTTACATGAGGCACAAATCATATCAAAATCACCCTCAAGACCCATGACCCCCTCCCCACCCCCCCCCCCCCCCCCCCCGACAAACAAAATTTCTTCTGGGTCCGCCACTGGTAGTCATCAATGATATAAAAACAATTATATGTATGTTGCTACAATCTTGGTATTTCAAACATAAGTGGGAGTACATATTTATATTCTTTTTGCTATGGCGCTACAACCCTCTGTGGGTTTTGGCCTGTTCAACAATGCAATTCCATTGCCTTTTGCCATTGGCAAATAATTTTTAAATCATTCTCGATACTCTCTAACCAACGCTTTCTTGGGTAGCTGGTCTCCATTTAGAGACATTTTTGGTTTTTTCTTTATTGCTCGTTAGGAACAAGTGACCAAGCCAAAGAATTCCATGAGATTTAACAAACTTTACTATATTGGCGTGTTTAATTAACTCGTCGAGCTCAAAGTTCAGACTGTTCCCGAAAAGGTCCAAAAAGATTCCTGGGCAATTTTCTTTCAAAACTTTTCGAGACGTCTTGGTCTTTCTGCAGCAAGGTCCATGTTCGACAACCGTGGGTCATAATGGTTTCTATAAGTGTCTTGTATCGAATTCCTTCATAATATTTTAGAAGTTAGCAGGTTATTGTTTGCGTAATATGTCCTGTTTCTTGTTTCGTGTTGCCCTTGTGATAAAAGTTGTACAAATCCAATCATTATATCTGAAATTTTACATCATCTTGAAATTTGCATAAACCAGGACTACTTTGAATTTAATAATGAAATATATACAAATAACAGTGAAGCAATTATAATGGGTGATCCTCTAAGCCCATTTCTATCAATTTTTTTTTAATCATCTAGAAACCAAGATTTCAGAACATCCCGTATTCAGACAGTTTTTAGATTGGTAAAGATACGTGGACAATGTACTGGTATGCTATACAGGAACTAACAGGTATAGGCAACTTGACCAATTCTTATTATATATAAATTCACTTTATAGTCATATTGAACTTACAATATAAACAGAACAGAATCAATCCATAAAGTTTCTAGATTCAAAAATTATCAGACTTAAAAACAAAAATGGGGTCTTCGTATTTCATAAACCTACCCATACTGACACGACTACAAAATTCATTATCCTATCCTCCACAATATAAATAGACAGCAAACTCAACAGTCATATTGAACTTACAATATAAACAGAACAGAATCAATCCATAAAGTTTCTAGATTCAAAAATTATCAGACCTAAATACAAAAATGAGGTCTTCGTATTTCATAAACCTACCCATATTGACACGACAACAAAATTTATTATTCTATCCTCCACAATATAAATGGACAGCAAACTCAACAGTTTATAGCTCCCCATAAAATTATTGGACCCTCTGGGATATAGTTTACTGATTACCTGCATCATTTGGAGACCTGTAAACGCATCGCCGCAGATAGTTAAGTCATCACTAGTATTTTTTTCCTGGTGCTGGTTTTTAATGCGGAAGATTGTCTGTTATCTGTTGCACTTCTTATTTACGTGGTAAACTATTAAATGCAGAAATTGTTTTAAGCAATTTACTTTAAAATTCAACTGATATATTTATATCGGGTGGCTCATGGCGAGTGGCTTATTAGATGTATCTGCCAATTTAAATGGATATGAAATATGAAAATTCATCTGCATAGGTTTTTGATAGTGAACTTTTTAATTGAAATATTTGTAAGCATGTGCTATTTTCTGGTATAGAATTTGAATTATTCTGAAATTATTAAACCTTGGCGCCTTCCAAGCATTTTATGCTCTTTACCTTCCACGGAGTGCAGGTAGGCCAGTGATCAGTTTGCGAATCTCTCCAGGTCTATTTTAAAGTACTGGTTTTATTGCGGTGATGAGTTTGCAATATCTATGAGTTCATTTATGCCAATTGGTGATGAGTTTACGTGTGTCCTCATTGTCGACTCGGGCATTACTCGGCTTTTATTGACCCTTGGCATGAGTACTGTCACTGTACTGACCGAATTTTTAGCCACCTTTCTCGTTTCTCGTATATATATATATATATATATATATTGAATGTATTTATAGAGTGTGTCTGTAAAGTATGGAATAAATTTGATATTTCCTAAATGGTGATACACTTTAGGGTGATGGCGTCATCGGCTCGTTTTTTTTTTTAACTAACACCCTGTGTTTTAGGTCATTTTTAGATCGATAAAAATTAACTGATTTTAAAAAGTATAATACTGGGGGTCTTCTTCTTCTTCCTTTGCCCCTATCCGTTTCGGACGTTGGCTATTAACAAGGCTATTTTGACTTTGTTTACGGCACCTCTGAACAGTTCGGTCGATGTTAGTCCGAACCATTGTCGCAGGTTATGCATCCATGAGTGTCGTCTTCTTCCCGGTCCCCTCCTACTGTCGATTCTTCCTTGGACTATTATCTGTAGCAGCCGGTACTTAGTATGCCTCATGACATGTCCGAAGTACTCAAGTTTCCGTTTCTTTACGGTGAAGATTATTTCTTTGCTTTTGCCTATTCTCTGCATTACTTCCACGTTAGTGATGTGGTCTGTCCAGGATATCCGAAGAATACGGCAATATATCCACAGCTCAAAGGATTCTAGTTTCTTCAGGGTGGCTTCCGTTATGGTCCATGCCTCTGCTCCATAGAACAAGACCGGGAAGACATAACAGTTGACCAGTCTTAATTTTAGTTTCAATGAGATTTTGCTTGTGAACCACTTTTTCATATTGTTGAACGCGTTTCGCGTTTTTTCAATTCGTGATATTATTTCTGTTGACTGGTCCCATTTTGTGTTGACTGTGGGTCTAATGGATATAATTTGACATATATGCGCTTAGAAAATTAATTTTTATTGATTTATAATATTATTTAAATTATAAATAAATTATAATAAATAACTTGAAAGTAATCCAATAATTAATACATGACTTTATTATAAATGTTTGAACTGTCGCCCTTGCTGTATTTAACAGTAACCCAAACGTTGTACAAATTCCTGTAGAACCTAAATCTTCCTGTAGCAACTAATTTTTGTTTATGGTTTCTTAAGAAATATTGTTTATTTCTTTACGAATTCTTGTTTTCCAGTCTTCAATATTCGCAGGTTTCGTTTTATTAATAACATTCTTCAAATGACCCCACATAAAATAATCAAATGACCCACATAAAATTATAATAATCACAAAAGATATCTTTTAAATTATATCTATTAGACCCCGAGTATTCTTATACTCTTATTATACTTTTTTGGAATCAGCTCATTTTTATCGATCTAAAAATGACATTTAATATTACATATTTAAAAAAAGAGTTTGGGAATCAAGGCAAACGAAGGCAGTGGACCAACTTGCGAATGAAGCTGCACTAGATGAAAGCATCCCTGTGTCACACATTCTAACAAGAAATGACCATAAAACCTCCATTAAAAAACATATTACCAACTTATGGCAGAGTAATTGGAATCCCACATCCCACAAATTATAAAAGATGTTATAGAAACTGTAGGCACCACTTACCACTCCCACTCAAACGTTGTGAACAAGTGATAATAACTTGACTACGACTAGGACATACTATACCAACCCATATTCACTTAACCTTTGTGTCTATACCCAGGTACCTGGGTATCCTTGGTAATTGTTTTATCTGAATCATTGACGATAGTATAAATATTTTTATTCGAGCTTCTAGTTATTCCTAAAATTATTTAGAACGAAGAGATTTATAATAAAAACCAAAGAAAAAAATGCATATGTCGTAGGCAAGTATGAAATGCAGGCATTCTCGCAAAAGCCTAGTCATTTTCGTAATGACTTGGCAGTTTGTATAACGTTTTCATTTTTACGAAATGACTTCAACTTTTTAGGCATTTGCGAAACTACCGGAAACGGTAATTCTATTTTGAAACAGTGTTGCAATTTAGGCACAGATCATATAATATAAAAAAAATTTTCCTTTCCTAAATGAATTATTAAAAGCTCTTCCAAAATCATATTCTTTTGATGAATAAAAATTTAAAGTCAGTGCAAATGTCCTTGATTCTAGAGAATATTTGGCACCTTTTAAAAACCATCGAAACAATGCTTTGGGTGATTTTCGTAAAGAGGCCTAAAACAATAAAAATGCAAAAATAATTATACAAAAATACAAGTATATAATAAAAATTTAATTAATTTTCTCTTCCCTTTTTTATATTATATGATCTGTGCCTAACTTGCAACACTGTTTCAAAATAGAATTATTACCCATGATATCATGAAATTATCGTTTCCGGTAGTTTCGCAAATGCCTAAAAGGTTGAAGTCATTTCGTAAAAATGAAAACGTTATACAAACTGCCAAGTCATTACGAAAATGACTAGGCTTTTGCGAGAATGCCTGCATTTCATACTTGCCTACGACACATATAATATATTAAAATTACCTGTCAAAGTTTTTAGACCATTACGTCCACACCCGTGGCACCCGGGTAACACTAATGTTTAGTAAATTATGAAGCTCTGTCTAGTTTTTTTTATAATAAAAGTGATATGCAAACGTAAATAAAAGTTACATTTTAAACACATTGTCCACACTTACTTATATTTACTGAGTGTTCGTTACATAGTGGACGATTACAAACATTACATGATTTTCGTGTCTTTCTTAGCCGCTTTTTCGCTAAAGACATACAAATGTAGCAGTTTCCAACAATTTTGAGGCGTCCAGTGGAATCTCGAAGTGGTTATGACTCTGCAGTATTATTTGAATCTGTAGGTAGAGGTTTTCCTAACATACACTCAATTCCTGACCTTGATGAAAAATTTCGGTATACATTTGGTACTTTAGATCTAGCAGAAATTGCAGGCATCACTAGTTGTTTCCCTAAGTCTTGTAAAAAAATTCTACGCTTACTGGTTTCAGTAGAACTCTGTGGATTATTCTCTGTATAAATTATATAGGTTGCTAGGCAAGCTACGTCTAGGATATTGTAAAAGAAGGCTACTGGCCAACGCAAAGTTCTGCGTTTAGTGGAATAATGAGAAACCATTTTGTCCATGTTGTCTACGCCTCCTTTAGTTGTATTATAGAACTGAATTATTTCAGGTTTATTTTTTGGGCCACTTACATTATCGTTGTCATGCACTGTTGACAGCAAGATAACGCTTTTTTTCTTTTTTGGTACATATGAACAAATAGTAACACGATCTGCACTGAATCCGTGTAATGACGATTCAGGCGCACGCTCTGGCGAAGGCAGCATTTCTTGTGGAATTTATATGGTTTGTTTCTTTTCAAAGTACCAACTAATGATAAATTTCAAGACAACAGGAGACGGGCTAGTGGAAGAGTTGTGAAAAATTTATCCATTGTTATCTTTCGTCCAGAATTTTTGTATCGGTAACACAAATCTTTTACTACGCGTTCACCTTGATTAGTTTCACGTTCAGTCGAATTTTGTCCAGTATAAATTTGTCTAGTAAGTGGATACGAATTATTGGCGTCACAAACCCACCAAACCTTGTTGCCATACTTGGCAGGTTTTGCTGGCATATATTGCGTGAAACGTGTCCTACCTCTAAAAGGAAATAACTGTTCATCCACAGTAAGAGAATCCGACGGTACATATTTACGACGTAAATTATCATTGAGAAGATGGAATATATCTGTAATAGCTGCAGCTTTATCATTTTGCAAACGTTCTGCATGTGTTTTGTCATTGTCAAACCGTAAGAATCTGCTGATGCTCCAAAAGCGATTTATGCCCATACTTTCTCGGTACAAAGGATGAGAGTCTGTTTTCCATAAATCTTTCGAGTGCTCTGAATTTGAATGCCGTACTCCTGCTGTAATAAGAATACCTAAGTATGCATCAAATTCTTCTGTTGTGAGTGACTTCCAAACATTTCGAGGTTTGTCGGGGTTTTCAACATTATACTTTTCACAAACGCTATTAGATTTTCGATTGGTTTCGCGTATAATTATGTCACACATTACGTCACTGAAAACACATTTGAATGTATCTCTAATCGAAAGAGTTTAAGTAGAACGTACTGGGCCCGTTTTTCCACGCAAAAGGTTACGTTTCAGTGTTCGACTTGTAGTAAACGGTTTTCGTTGCCAAATCGTTTTATCTTTTGCAACCAGAACATCACTTTGGGAAGAACTTTCTTGAAAATCGTCAAAATCTTCATCACTACTATCGTCACCGTCGGTATCGATTTCAATCTTATTATTGATATCAGTAAAAACGTCCTCTACATCAGAAGCTTCATCTCCATCCGGTTTGCTTTGCGAAACATAGTCCTTATCTGATTCCTGGTTTTCGATATTTTTGTCTACTTCCTCATCTATATCGTCTATAAATTGTTGCAAGTACTTCTGTTACTTTTCATACGTCATTCTAAAATTGAATGATCTATGTATAAAACATTGTAAAAATAAACAGTAATAACTCACCTTCTAAATTCGCTAGCACTTACTTCTCTTCTTGCCATTATTACAAGTAATTACAACATAAAACACGCATATAGTCACAAAAATATTAACAACTTGTAAGCACAGTTAAATAAACACTGATAGCAAACAAAGAAAAATCCCAATTGTCTGTTATTTTCGCAATGTACAAGCGAAGTTTACCGAAACAATGCCGGGTACCTGGGTAGCACGGGTATAGACTCCCGTATCAGGTACTTGGATATTGACATAACGGTTTAAATAAAGAAGCCAACCCTTTGTGCCACAACTGCAAGATCCAAATCACTGTGAAACATATTTTGTTAGAATGCAAAACATACACCCAAGAAAGGATCTACTAAGCTGTCAGTTCAACCAAATGCTGAAATATTTGAAAGACATTAAATTTTACAGTGTTTAATAGAATATATTTAAGTTATAATATATATTGTAAGAAATTGAATATTTGTAATTTGTGTTTGTACCCCCTGCTAATATCTCTTAGTAGTTAATGCAGGGTCATTTTTGTTTAAATAAAAAAAAGAGTTGATGGTCATCACTTTAATGTGTATTACCTTTTATAATGAAATTTTTTAGTAGAATGTAGAACATTTAACTTAAAAATCAACGCGTTTTAGATTTTTTTTTAAAGGCTTTTCATTTAGGAAATATCGAATTTATTCCATACTTTACGGACACACTGTATACATAATTAATATCACTACACTTAAACCACATTTATAATAATTTTGTCCAGGCTTTTACGTATTAATAATTTACTATATTAAATATAATCTAGTTGATTTACTGATTATATTTTAAAATTAGAATTGTAATAGTTTCATAAAATAATACCATCTTATATAAAATTAATGGCACTCTTCATTAAATATTCCTCAGAAAATAGTCTTTTCATTTAGTTTACTTTGAATAAATGCATTAGAACATTTCCCGTATAAATAGTAGGTACTATTACAAAATAATTCTTCTAAACTAAAAATCAATTTTATTATTTAGTAAATAGAAACGAACTACTCGATTGAACCGGTCTCTCTTTTCGTTAGGAAAAAACCGGTTGACTTTCGCTCCTAGATAAATAATTTGCTGACGCCAAATCAGTTGCAAAGAGCACCTGTAACTACAAAGCAAATTTTTTATTAACAGACATCATGTATTATGCAAGGAGATTGACCCCAGTAAAATCCTTTAGAAGCATCGTAGGACTACGACTACGGGTTTAGTCTATTGGCAACGTAAAGGGCTTTGTAGTATAGCGAGAACAGAACAGAGGGAAGAACCCTTTATAGAATATTGTTTGAAGGACGGAGGGATAGGGCTTTATTGCCCTTTGGTCAGTAGAGATTTGATAAATTGGGATGATGATGTTGGGTATTGTAAGTGCATTGATTTCTCTAAAGCAGTTTCGGTTTAAGGAGATAATGACGTAAATACTCATACTTGGACAATATGATTTAAGATTGTTTGTATCATTTAGTATATGTTTCCCCATCGTAAATGTGGTACAACAAATGAGAGCAATTTAATGTTGTCACACTATTTTTTTCATTTTTGTATTCATTTAGGATTTAAATATTTCATTGTATTTTAAATAATATGTTGTGTTTTAAACGGTTTTCTTTTTTTTTTTCACGTACCTTATCAAAATTATTCGACGATGGCAATCACCATTGCGGAGGCTTCTCAATCTTCTGTCACATGGAATAATTGTCTTGTATTTGATATCTGAGTCAATTCACGAATGTTGTTTAACCAAGACATCGGCTTTCTATTTTACCTTTAACGATCAGTTGCAGTATTCTGTATTGATTTCTCTCACTATATGTTCTACATAAAAAATTTTATAATGCTTTAATTGTGTTCATGTTTGATACTTTTGCTGTCCACACTTCTGCTCCGTAACAAATTACAGACCAAATATAGCACTTAATCATTCTTTGTCTTAGTTCTAAACTTGGACGAATCTTGTAAAGTAATGTCTTCATTTTCATAAAAGTAATTTTAGTCATTGCTATTCTGCGTTTTATTGATATGTCTGGATCTAGTAGGTCCGTTATGACAGTTCCAAACAAAATACGTAATTTTAAAACTTTTTTAACTCCATTTAATTAAAGCTTTACATCTGGATGTGAATTACAACTAAAGACTAAAAATTTGGTTTTGTTCGAGTTCATTTTAATGCTTTAACTGTTATGTTAAGAGTAATTATTTATATATCAAGTAAAAAATGTATGTAGTACATGCTACGTGAAATGATCAAACTCGCTCTGAGGGACTGATTAAAGAACGCATCTACTACAATAAATATTATGTGCACGAGCTGCATATACTATTTTTTTATTCACGCTAAAACCAAAACAATTATTTATTTAAACAATATTTTTTGCAATAAGTGAAGGATATAAGAAGCTTAATTTATTAGCAAAATATTTAATGCTAAATTGGTACTATTGGTTGGCATATAAAAAGCTAAGAACCAATATTTTTATAATTAAAATTAGTATAAAAACATTTGTTGGGACGAAATTTTCGGTGGAAAGAAAAGTAAACAAGCATCATCGAATGATTATTTATAAGAGCAATACCAACTGTGGGACATATTGTTTTACAACCAACTATTTTAACAATAAAAAAATTTAATTAATGAGCCATCCACCGAACAGTCCTGATTCGGCACCAAGTGACTCTGTTTTATTTACTAATCACATTAATTAATTGCTTTAAAACAATTTTCGTCGGCAGAAAGTAGTACATTCAAAAACCATGTTTTTTTCTCTGATTACTGTTTAAATTATTAAGTCTCTTTTTCTTCTTTGTTTTATATAAAGACATAACTGTCTGTTTTTTAATGTTCCTCCAGTAAGTTGTCGTTTCATCGTTTACGTCATGTCTGTACTTCTAGCTCTGTCTCGTAGTGTTTTACCATTAATTTTTCATCTCTGCTGTTTCTAACGTCCTTTTTATCCTCGCTGTGTCAGGTCCTGTTTCTGCCGCGTATGTCATTATTAGTTTGATGACTGTTTTGTAAATTCTGCCCTTTATTTCTTTCCGATATTTTTCTTTCTCCATATTTTTTCATTTAGGCAATTTTACATATTAGTAAGTTTGCTGTTATAACCATGCATTTTTTGGGAAAATTAACATGTTAAATTTTCTGGCAGTATATTAAATTGGTGCAGCATACGTTGTAAATCATCTTCACTTTGAAAGAGTAGTATTGCGTCGTCTACATAGAAGATTATTTTAAGTTGTTTTTCTCCCATTTGGTATCCTTTTTTTATTATTTCATCCATACTTAGGTTGAACAATAAAGATCAGTTCTTCTTCGACTTTTACTTTTATTGTAATGCTTTTCGATTATAGATATTTTCTATCGTTTTGATTATTCCTAGAGGTATCTCCCTTGTGTACATTGTCTCTCTCTTATTCCATTGTCAGCTTCAATAGGGTCGGTTAGTTCTTTTTCCACTTTTACTTTTATTGTGTTGTTTTGGTAGATGTTTTCGATCGTTTTGATTATTCCTAGAGGTATCTCTCTTGCGTACAATAAGTGGATAACGTCCTTGAATTTGACTCGATCAAATGCCTTTTTAAGGTCCACATTACATATATATGCCGGTTAACTGTATTGTAATGATGTCTCTTGCACTAGCCTCATTATAAATATGGCTTCGGTGCATGATTTTCCCGACCTAAAACCTTATTGTTCTTCTGCTAGTGTTATAATTTGATTCAATTTATTTTTTATTACTTTGGTTGTTTATTTTAGTGTTGTTTTTAATGAATTTGAATTAATTTGTCTCCCTTTTTAAAGAGAGGTATTATGATGCTTGATCTCCATTCTTGAGGAATTCGTTTTTTTTTTCTATTATTCTTTGGATTAGTTTGAATTGTTGTTTGGTCAGATCTGGTCCTCCGTACTTTAGGAGTTTGTTCGGTATTCTGTCTTTTCCTGGTGGTTTAGTCGAAGATATAAGTAGTGTCCCTCATTCCACCCATTTTCCCCATCGCATATGATGCAATACCAGAACGAATTATGTATAAAACTAATGAGCAGTACAGTCAAAAAACAATACTGTAGCGAGATTAAATAAAACGAGCGGTTCGAATTTATATAAATATATTTATTTATAACTTTACAGTTTGGTAGTATCTTAACAACCAACTCTACTTCTAAAATCGTTACATATATATACCAAAAGTATTATTCTCGAATCTTCGGGGTTAGTCCCACCTCTAATTCGTCTCATCGAAACTGCATCGAAAGACGGGCGCTATTGAAATGCCAATTTTTACGTTTTCTAGATTAATCAATCATCACAGCTAGGATATGAACCAGAAATATCATTTTCTACTTTCTATTTATATCTATCTAATTTTTATCTATATCTAATTTAATCTATATTCTATCTAACTTTTCTATTTTCTATTACGAAATTATCTGTGTTTGTTACATTTTCAGAATGATAGTTTTAATTTTATGTTTCTTTATTTCATAAAATAATTTAATTAACTGTTTTGTATGCTGAAAGCTACAAATAATTTTAATAAAGTATATCTTTTACATAAATTTGGAATCCATTTAACAGCCCACTTTCCGTTTTTATGGCCATTGTATAAAACAAAGGGCTCAATCCGTCTCTTTAACTACGGGAAAAGTTTGTAAGAACAACAATCTATATCTGTATCACACTTGATATTAGATATGAACTTTTGTAAGTTTCTTTTTCTTTCTCACATTTCAGCTGGATTGGCTTTTTAGATTGATCCGGAAAAGATAAAGTATCCATCAATTTCTTATATCCCTAATAAACTTTCTTGAACTGTTAAAGGTTTTTGGTGGTCTACATAAATTTGGAAGCCGTAAAAAACGAAAAAGCAATATGTTTTTGATATACTAAAAATAATTATTATCTTTACTAAAAAAAACTTACTTCAACATTGATGTAACATTTCATTAAAGAATTTATATATAAAATGTAATTTAGGGTACGTAGTAAGTTATTGTTAGAGTAATATTTGGAAATTTAATAAAATTGTGAAGTAACTAAAAGATTAAGTGAGTATTGTGTTTGTTTTTTACAGGTTAAGATCTATCATATATTGTGTCATTTATAATATGGCACTAGACATTACTCAATAACGACCTCAACTATTTACAATAGTTGGTGTCAGTAATATCTACTGCAATATTCGAAGTACAGCACATAAAATGATAAATCCCAACCTCCTAAAACACACACATACTCAGTTAATCTTTTAGTTACTCTACATATAATTTTATTCTATTTCTAAATGTTAGTCTTACAACTAACTACATACCATAAATTACATTTTATAGACCAAATTAACATGCTCCTCATGCTTTCTTATTCCTCTAACGTTAGTTGTATCTTTCCACCTTAAATATCGGTAATACTGTCTTATGTTTGCTGCAACTTCGCTAAAAGTTATTCAATATTAGACTTCATTCTATAAAAATATATTGTTGTTGCCAAAATGACGCGTTTCTCTATTAAAATGACCCCTTTTTACGTTAAAATGACTCATTTCTCCCCAGATGTGGGGAAAAAGTATTATTGTGAAGCTGTACCCATGTTGCGCTTTTACTATTGCAATTACCTAACTCCTAAATATATCAAAATCAAACAAATATTAAATCAATGTCATTCAGATAAGCAAGCGAAATTTTAATTTCTACTCTTGTAAATAATAAAATATTCACTTTGTTGACATCTAATAATTCTAACAAATTTGCAGTTTTCTACTCAAGAAGTCACAACATCGTGAAAATATTCAGACAAATCGTAACGAATAGAGTTTGTAACAAATATAATATTTATAATATGGGATTAAGCAACAATTATTGGTGGTAATGAAAATCACATTTTTAACGTTAAACGTCAAATACTAGTTAGTTAAAAATGTGATGGTCATTACATAATATTCAAATTGACATGCCACAAGAAAGTAGTTTCGGAATCTTGCTAAATAGACTTTTATTATCTACCGACTGAATTGCCCATAATATAAACCACTATTTAATACAGTACTATAGAAAATTATTTGAATAAATATATATATTTATATATATATATATATATATATATATATATATATATATATTGTTTTATTTTCTTGAATTTTCTTGGTAATAGGTTCATATAACATTAATTATTGTTAAAAATTCGGTGACGTTTCGCAGGTACCCCGAACCTTTATCAAAACAATATCTTAAACTAACCATAAAGCGGAAATTAGTCCACATGGGGTAAAATCTGATAAAATACATTAAATTAAATGTCACGTAAAACACATAATCATAATTTATCACGAAAACAATTCGTTTAAAACAACTTTCAACTTTTAAAAATCAGACTCTGACTTTGAGATATTTAACCGATTTAACGGGTGCAACCTCCACACATTCCACTATAAGGCGAAGAAAAAATTTGTCCTGCTCCATTTCGGAAATAGAACTACCATCTCAGTTTTCTGAGGTGCTAGCTGTAGATCGTTCTCTCTGATCTACTTACTACTAAGACGCAGGGCTGTGTTAGCCCGCATTAGCCATGTCCATTTTCTGACTTGCCTTCGCAACCAGTGCGCGATCATCGGCATAAGCTACAAGAGTCCATCCCCTTGACATCTGTAGCCTTAACCCCCCGTCGAACAGGACATTTTACAGGATTGGACCTATCAGTAAAGTATCTGTCAACTACGTTGACCTAGTACTCACTAACGCCCAATTCTCTTAGCCTGAACATGATATTTTCCCATGATGCTATGTTAGCATGAGGCATTCTTGGCCTTAAGTATGATGAGAGCCACCATCTCTTCTGCGATCCTGCGTGACTAAAGGTGGACCTTTTGGCCCTAAAACTATATTGGCGGTCGCTCAGCGCATGCTTTTTTTTCTAACTCTTGCTCGAGGCGGCCTCTCACAAGTTGCAATTTCTTACTGAAGGCAAATTGGCCCAAAACGCACTTTTTTGCCACCTCTACCTTTTGGGATAAGGACAACCTTAGCGTTTTTCGACAGTTTTGGAAACTGCTGTACCTGCGGGTATCTTAGTGCGGCGAGTCCTTCTGTCTTCGGCATGTCTTCGTATATGCCAGGTGCTTTTTGGATCTTCATCCGCAAAGAGCCTCGCCAAGTTCCAACTCAGTAAGTCGTTCCGTCTCTATGAAACCAGTAACCCTTTCACGACTATTCCCCTATCTGTGGAAAGAGTTTTCGTATTAAATGGAGTTTCTCCCCATCCGGCAGATGGTAGGGTATCTTGTTCCCCTTTAATTCGGTAAACACAATCTTGAAGCCCTGTCTCCAGGTATCTCTTTCGAGATCGTAAAGCAAGTTACTCCACCTTTCTCTCTTATGTCTTTTTATCTTTTTCCTGTATTTGTTCTTCATTTGCTTTAATCCATTTCTTCTCCCTTCGAAATAGTCTAACGCTGACTCAAGCGGACCTAAAAAGTGGAGATGTGTACATGTGTGTTTGACCTCGTTGAATAACGCAAAAAATTAAAACTTTCTGGAATCGATATCCTTTTTAGGCATTCCCAATACCAACAGCTTTCTCAGCTGTTTAATTTTCTTGTAAAAGAGATAAGAATATCCATATTGACAAAAATCTGCTACGAAATTAAAATTTTTCGCATTCAAAGAAAATTTTGCAGCTAAAATCCTGTTTAGTTATTTTTAAAAACATTTTCTACGATATTAACTTTTATTTCAAAAGAAACATATTACTTTTGTAAAGTATAATAGTTCTCTTAGAAGATGTAATCTATAAATTTGAGCTAAATTTACTTTTTTCGCCCTGTATGTCCATCGAGTGAAAACGTGACCGATCTCTCATCTCGTGGGATTGTTCAGAGATTTCCCTCGACAAAACTACACACTTTTGTTGTAAACTTGAGTAATTCTTTCCTCATACCATCCATCATAGGAACCAATGCACATGAATCTAATCAGAATCGGACTCTGCTTTCTATGGTTAAGTTTCTTTATTTGAATATAAAGTATTTGAATATGTAATACTACCTAGACTACTACCTAGACTATTAGACTAATGTCTGACTAAGTAATACTACCGAAAACAAGTCGCTTTACTTTTTTAAAAAGATTTATTAAGCAATTATAAAGGAGAAATCTATAGTGTACGGTTTAACGTTATAAACATCACATGGGTTAATTTTCTTTAAGTAATTATTTTATACCAAGTTTCTTTTGATTTTATTTATTTATTAACTTTCTGTTGTGTTTTACTATATTTATTCTAAAAATAGTTGGCGCTCAACTTATCCTTCAACGAAATATTTTGTTTAATCATTATTTTTATTTAATTTTTTATTTATTTTAGTTCTGTTCCCATTTACTCTTTGTATACCCCAGTATTCATACGCCGTATATTATGTTTATCCTACTTTTCAACTAGTTATAAAATTCTATGTGTTGGTAATTCCGATTCCTGTCATGTCAAATTTCACTTCAAAAAATGGAAGTTGGAAAGTTTTTTCTGTATCTTTAGTCTATTTCAACTATAATTTTTATTCATAAACCCATTTGCCATTGTTTAATCTCTCTTGGGGTGAGTACCGAGTAATAATGATGTTATTAATATTATAAAAATATCCAGTAGTTTTTTATAAAGCTTTTTGAATTATTTTTATAATCATACCTAATCTAAGGAGTTTTTATCCTTTAATAGATGTCCAAAGTATAATGTTTTACTAACTTTAAAGGTGTCAAGCAGCTCTCATTTTCTGTGAGTCCACATCTTAAATGCCTCTATCTTGTAAATGGTTGGAGTTGTATACGTCCATGATTCTACTCTGTATAGCATAGTCGGCTAAACATAGCATTTAAGTAATCGTATTCTAATGATATGTGGGTTGCATAGTAGTTCTTTCATTTGTCTGAATGCGCCTCTTGTCTGTTTAATTTTGAATTTAATCTCTGAGAATTAAGTACAGATGGCTAGATCCTTCGATTTCTGCTTAATACTTTATAAAACTATTGATATTCATTTCTCGATTTTTGCCATCGAAGCTTGTGAGATAAACTGTTTGCAAAATTTATGTTCTCACGTGGAATGACTCACTAACTTTCTGATTTTTTATAAATTTTTATTATTAAATTAAAGATTCTTAGGTCTTAAAACAACTAGGACGCCGCTTTAATCTTCTGAGACTCCTTCTCCTCTCTCTTCTCTCCTTCGTTAGGATATAGTGGCGTCGTGTAATTTTTTTGACTTTTTTTGTCCAATTATCTCTCTCCTGTGCTGTTTTGCTTCGGAGAATGAGTAACCAGTCATGTCCTTTATTTGGTCACACTATCGTGCTGGAGATCTTCCTCTGGATCTGTTACCCGCTATGTTACTTTCAACTATAATTCGCTCCATGCCCTCTCTTCTTCTAGTTACATCTCCAAAATATCTCAGTATATTTTGGTTGATAGTTGTGATGAGTCTAGTTTTTATGTTTGTTAAGTTCTGCTAGATTTGTGCGATGGGCGGTCCATGGTATGCACAACATTCTACGGTAGATCCACATTTCAAATGCCATGCTTTGAATCGGCTTTTTTATTATCCAAGTTTCTGAAGCATAGCTGGAAATAGGAAATATCAATGCTCGAACAAGGCGTTATTTTGCGTTTTTCGTGATGTCAGTGTTCTTCCAAATTTTTGTGGGTTTGGCTGTTGCCGAACTGGGCATTGTAATGCGTCGAAGGATCTCGACTGTGCATCCTCCACTATTAGTAATAACGGCACTAACACTGACACTAACAGTTTTGAAATTGATGACAATTTCTTTTAGTATCTTTATGGAATATTCCTTATGACATTTGTTATAGAATGAAAAATCGTACAAAATACAAAAGAAGTAAATATTTTAAAGTAAATATTCTACTTTAAGAGTGATAATTTTAATTTTATATTATTGGAAATGATTTTGGAATTATTCATTTACTAATGCTTATGGAGAAAAGCGACTGCGACTACTAGATGAGAAAAATACTAAAATGAGGAACATGATTGTCAATATTAAACAAGTAGTTGATACTTGTTCAATACAAAAGAAATAATACTGTGTTTTTAAGTTGAAATAAAATAAATTTATAATATTTTGATTAAAAAAATTATTCTATTGTATAATTAAATTAATTATACACTGTATAATTAAATAACTACAAATTGCTTGAATTTACAATTATATGATTTTTTTAATAGAAATAGACTAGACCACTAAAAAATAAAAAGCAACCAAAGCACAAGTCCAATTTTGAAGTGAAGGGTAAGTAAAAACTAAATCCAAATTTCTATGCAAATCAGTGGAGACAAGATATTCAATGACATTGTTTTAATTATAACTAATTCAGGGTGTAAGATTTAGAGGATAAACTGTGATAAAATCTTAAATTATATTGAATAATGTTAATTTACATTCATTCCTTTTAATAAAATTTAATTTGAATCAATTACTTGCTTTAATTTACAATTATAAGAATTTTCTTTAGTAGGGGCAGTTTTCAGCTCTAAAACCTAAAAGCAACAAACGGCACGACCAAAAGTAATCTGGAGGGTAACTAGAACTGAAATCAAAATTTTCATGCAATTCGGTGGTGATACCGAGAATTACATGGTATCGCCGTATTTTACGTTCATTGACTGGCCTATATATTTATAGGCCATGATGGCCTACACATTTCAGAGTTAACAATAGTTCGAATGTTGACATATCATTATTTTTTGTTAACCATATTTTTTTTATAGTGTGAACATTACATGTAAAATAAAACTAATTATCCGCCAATAAAAGTTGATATACAAATATTTCTATACATAAATGTTAAAATGAAATTAGTTGTTTAATTAAAAAAGTGTGTTGTATCAACCAAAAATATTCTAAAGGAATACTAGCCACAAGAAATTGTCATCCCAGGGATATCAAAGATTAATGATTTACTAAAAGAGTTTAGACAAAAAAAACATTAATAAAGAAAATCAATTAATCTCAAATAGAACAACCGCACCTAATCCATCGATGTACTTTTCTGAAAGTATCGAAGGAAAAACGAAAACCCAACAGCATGTTAACTTGTCTTGGTCACTGAGCTGCCACAAAAAGATGGATTGCCGCCATTAAATAATCACCAAATTAGACCTTCTCCTGTTATTTTCTTCTATTTCCTTGGGAGGAAAGTTGTCGAACCACTCACATATAGCCGCTGTTGCTGCCCCCGGATCGAAAACGTGTGTTGCGAATCTCATGATGGATGACCAACTGATGTGTGTATGTTTGCGCGTGTCTCAATATAGAAATGTTGACAGTTTAAGTTTGCAAGAAGATCTGTCTTCCGCAATTTAAAAGCAGCAAGGGGTGTGAGAGTCAATCGATATCATTTACACCCTAATCCGAAGTTCTGTGTTTATGAGATATGCTCTTCTATAAGATCTCGGAGTCTACTTCGTAAGTTTAACCTTTAACTTATATCAAAAACTAAAATATAATCTAAGAAAAAATTATCTTCTATGAAAAAGGATTTTCAACTTTTCTTAAATCAATAGGAATATAATATGTATAACCAAATATAAACATTAGTGTGTTTAAAAATAAACGTGTATAAGTCAATGCTTGTAAAATCAATGTATTTAAAAATCTGTGTAGGCAATAAGACATATGTACGTATGTGAAAATCAGTTTATATTAGGATTGGTCTACAAAAAGGATATACATACCTTTCATATGTTTGAAACCTGCAAAACTTTCTCTTTCAGCTCAAATCAGGTTTTTATTATTACTGGTCGTAACTTATTTATCAACTTTTAGATGACATCAACAACAAAAAGAAAATTTTTATGTTGCGAGACTTAAATCGACTAATCTAGATCAAATGACTCCATTTTCTGGCCGTATGGAAAAAAGGAATGTAAATGACGATGGAGATAGACTCATAAAAATGTATCAAAAATATTCATTACGTATACAGAATTGCCCATTGATCTTAATATTACGGGGAATTTTAAACGTCAGCAAAGAAAATAAAATGGATGGAAAGTAATCTCACGACTAGTAAGTAAGACAATAATTACAACTACATAATTTTCATATTTATTTGTTAACAGATGTATTGAAAAAAATTAAAATAAATTCGAAAACTTAACAGTAAGTCAAAGAGTTTTCTTTGTCTTGTGGGCCAAATAGACTGACTGCATCCTAAGAATCACCACACCACTACATAGGAAGCAGAAACAAAATTGTGTCCTTTTAAATCATTGGTTTGACGATGAATGCAACAAAACAAAAAATGAGGCCTTCAAAAAGATACTTACTAGATAACTAGAACAACTGTAAAGAATTAACAGTTAAGAGGAACAAAGAAAAGAGGATATACAAAAGACAAAAAACGAAATCACTTCAATAAGTAACTAAAATATATTAAAAAAAAAATTCCTTGTCCTTATATCATAGAAGTAAACTTCCCGATCAAAAGTCAATTTCTGGCCTCTGATCAAAAAAACACTTCTTCCAAAAGTAAAAATATATCTGTTAGTAAACATAAAAAATATAGTCCTGAATAAGTAAAACTGAGATAGTGGGCTATTTCTCCTATAAGTAAATGATATTGTTTACAAACCGCTTCTTTATTATTGTACTACTTCTGCTATGTTCCGATAGTTCAACCTAAAAAAAATAGAAAATATAAAATATAAGAAATTAATATTAAAAAATATATGAATTAGATTTTTAAAAAACTTTAACACTTCTTCTATTTCCGCGTCTCTTATATCTATAAATTCTTATGGATTATTTTCACAAGCAGTTTCATTTCCAGATTGATCTCGGGTGTTATTAGTTAACAATATGTTCTTATAAAACTTTGATTCTTTATAATTTTTCCATTGGTCCCCGTAGTGTTTTGTAAGCAAAGTTTGGACGTCTTTTATTTTATTGGCAATAACAATGTTTCCCTGTGCTAACTGCTATAGTTTCATATATTTTAAACGTTTTTCAGGCTTCACAAGCGTACCCAGGTCGTTCCTATATAATATTTTGCCTCTAACTATGATACGCTGTGGTTATTATGATTCTTTTAAATTTTTTAATTTGAAAATTCTAGGCCTGTGTTAACCTGAGAAACTCTTTACAATGCTCTTTCCAGTTATATGCAGCAGTATCTGCCATTAATCGATATATAGTCGTGTGTTGCTGCATTCTTCTTCTTCCTTTGCCCTATCCGTTTCGGACGTTGGCTATTAACAAGGCTATTTTGACTTTGTTTACGGCACCGTTGAACAGTTCGGTAGATGTTAGTCCGAACCATTGTCGCAGGTTATGCATCCAAGAGTGTAGTCTTCTTCCCGGTCCCCTCCTACTGTCGATTCTTCCTTGGACTATTAACTGTAGCAGCCGGTACTTAGTATGCCTCATGAGATGTCCGAAGTACTCAAGCTTCCGTTTCTTTACGGTGAAGATTATTTCTTTGCTTTTGCCTATTCTCTGCATTATTTCCACGTTAGTGATGTGGTCTGTCCAGGATATCCGAAGAATACGACGATATATCCACAGCTCAAAGGATTCTAGTTTCTTCAGGGTGGCTTCCGTTGTGGTCCATGCCTCTGCTCCATAGAACAAGACCGGGAAGACATAACACTTGACCAGTCTTAATTTTAGTTCCATTGAGATTTTGCTTGTGAACCACTTTTTCATATTGTTGAACGCGTTTCGCGCTTTTTCAATTCGTGATCTTATTTCTGTTAACTGGTCCCATTTTGTGTTGACTGTGATTCCAAGGTATGTGTATGTCTCCACTTGTTCTATTTTTCGGTTGTTTAATGTCAATTGCATCGGAGGTTGTTGTGTTCTGCTGATGAGCATGCATTTAGTTTTGGTTGTATTGAGTTCTAAACCATATTCTTGACTTGCTGTGTGTATGCTTTGCATGAGTCTTTGAAGCTCGTTGCAGTCATTTGCGATAATAACTGTGTCGTCAGCGTATTTAATATTATTGATTACCTCTCCGTTTACTTTGATACCCTCCGAAACTTCTCCCAGTGCTTCTCTGAATATTTGTTCAGAGTATATATTGAACAGGAGCGGCGAGAGGACGCATCCCTGTCGTACACCCTTTTTAATCTGGCTCATTTTCTGTCCAGATATAAGATCTTAAGGTTTGAATATTCAGTGGAGAATAAAATGAGCCTATGTCAAGTGTAAAATTATAAAGGTACAACTGACCTGAATAGTAGCTGGCCTTATCGGGAATTTTTGGAAGAGGAAGGTTTTTTTGGCAATCGATAGACACTATTACCGTATTGTCATTTTCTTGTCCTACGAATTGATAAAATGCTTTATCTTTTAATTTATGAATACAATGCAGGCTCCTGTTTTTTAATTTTTGAATGTTCTGCTTTTATTGTCTCGCCAAGTTGCAAACATGATGAGGAATCATACTCAAATAGACGGCTCCAGACATACCCAAAACAACTAAAATTCTTTGAAACATTCGTTATATATTTCAAAATATCAAATGACATGCGCAAAATCTTCAACAAAACGATGTAAATCAAAATTCTCAACGAATGTCTAGACTATCGAACTTAACGCCAAAGGAAATAAAAGACTTCTCACGTTTTCTACCTCTGCAATTAAGAATTGGTGGCAGCATAGATCTAACGTCAGTTTTATTAACATGCGATATGTCCTTAACAGCGGGAAACAAAAATGTGTTTTTACTTTTAGCATTATGACGCAAAAATGTGACTTTAACGTCGTTGTCGTTTACTTCAATAATTTTCGCTACCTAAAAAACTGATTTTTATCACTAAATTCCACCAGCACATAAGAATTAATCTCAGGCAAATCCTAATAAGGACCAAATTCAAAATCTGTTAATGATTTGTCATCTAAGGAATCAGACACAGATTAATCAGTGTCAATTAATTTCTCTATTAATTTTCTCTTGGAACTTTTAGAGAGGCCAATTGCTTCCTTCCTTTTTTTGCTATAATGTTTTTCGTCCATTTCTTACTTCTCGGGGTATCAGTTACAATTTTGTTTCTGCCTTTTCTTCTCATCTTTAAATTTTTTCGGGGGTCTGCTTTGAGAAAACCAAACAATTTTTCTGGACTTCTGGAAAGCTTTCGTTTCCCGTCAGTTTCGACAATTTCTTCATTGTGATGAAAACCAAGCTCTATATTTGTCAAGTTTTTATCATGACATATTATATTTGTTATTTGCTGTAGCTTGGCTGACATTCTTTACGATTTGTATCATACTCTCTAATATTTCATTACTATCGGTTACGTTACTAATCAAAAAGTCAGTCTCATCGACGACGTATTGATTAAAAGGCACTATTTCGCATAGCACTTTTATATTATGTTTTAAATGGAGCATAAACATCCAGTGGCTGCAATTTGTTGGAACAATGTGACAATAAAGTTATACAGACAGAGTTTTTTGACCGTAACACATTTTTCTGCTTGTCTTACGTAAGTTTTAAACAATATTTCTTCTTGATTATTTAATACCCTTCGAGTATCGTAGTGGGGTTTATACAATAGTACGTCGTTAGGACCTTTTTTAGCTTTCTTTACGTATCGCGCTAATGTTTGATGTTTAATGACATTTCTCTCGGCTACTATTCTCAAGCTAAAGTAGTGTTTTAATACATCTTCTATAGCAGAGTTTCCCAAACTTATCTAAACCGCGACCCCTTTTTGCTAAAAAATTTGTTCGCGACCCCCCAATTTCCCCCCACTCATTTATTCAATATTATTTGACAGAAATAGCGTGCCTAATTTACAATTATCTGATGGTTTCTCAAATTTTATTTTACTTTACTGTTACAGTTTAATACAATTATTTTAATAATTGCGATCTGTCCCACTAGTAATTAGTAGTAGGTACTTCTGCCAGAATAGCATTTACAATAAAAATAAATAATAAGAAGTCGACTGCACATTGTACAACGCGACATATTAGCTTGTGTCTACATCGCAAAACTCTTCCATGATAATCGCGAAAGCGCTCGCTACTAGATGGCACTCTGGAACGTTCTCGTAGCCTCGTTTTGGCTTTATATAAGCGGCGATGCGCAACGAAACCTCATTTCGAATCCAAACAGCCTATGGTGGCGAACGCGGTGTTGAGTAATGAGTAAATATTTTACGACTTACGTATTCCCGTTTTCGTATTTACGTCTACGATAAATTATAAATTATGGATAAATTTTTAAAAAGAAATGCAGAACCATCTACGTCAAATATCTTAAATAAGGTTTTACCGTTATTTCCAATAAACCACAATGTGTTATTTTATGGACAAGTCTTGTCAAAAGAAAGCATGAAGCCATCAAAGTTACTTCGACATTTAAATAGCAAACATCCAGATAAAAAAGACAAGCCCGTAGAATTCTTTGAAAGAAAGCTGAACGTCCTTCACAAACAGCAAGACAGTTTTCCCTTGGCAACCACTACTAATGAAAAAGCATTATTAGCAAGTTATAAAGTTGCTTATCGTGTTGCCAAAACTAGTAATCCGCACACAATTGCTGAAAATCTGATTTTTCCAGCAGCTGTTGAAATGGTACATATAATGTGTGGGGAAAGAGATCTGTCAAATATTACTATCCAAAGAAGAATTAGTGATATGGCAGAAGATATTCAAGCGCAAGTTGTGGAAAATCTTAATAAATGCACGTACTTCTCTCTTCAAATGGACGAATCCAGAGATATATCTAACTGTGCCCAATTCATTACGTTTGTAAGATATGATACAAATAATGGCATTCAAGAAGATATTTTATTTTGTTCCCCATTGGAGACCAATACCACTGGAAAATGTTTACTCGACACTTTTGTGAAACGTACAAGTAAATATGATATTGACTGGGGTAAATGTATTGCTATATGCACAGATGGCGCTAAAGCTATGACAGGACATAAATCTGGTCTTGTCGTCAAATTACAAGAAATAATGCCTAATGCCAAATGGAGACGTAGTTTTTTACATCGAGAAGCTCTTGCGTCCAAAGCTTTACCTCCTGAAATGGACGGAGTTATAAAAACCATCATTAAAGTTGTAAATCCCATTAAAGGAAAAGCTTAGCAGACCCGTATTTTTAGAAAAATTTGCGAAGACATGGGTGCTTTATTTGAAAATCTTCTCTATCACACCGAAGTAAGATGGCTTTCAAGGGGTAACGTCTTAAAAAAAATATTTCACTTAAGAGCAGAGCTTTTAATGTATTTGAAAGATGAGAAGTCCCCATATGAAAATCAATTTTCCGATCTTATTTGGCTTCTGAAACTAGGTTTCCTTGCTGATATTTTCGAGCAATTAAATATTTTGAACAGTAATTTACAAGGTCGCGACATTAATATAATTACAGCCACAGATAAAATTAAGGCGTTTCTAAGAAAAATCGATTTATGGTCGACCTCACTTGGTAAAAAACAACTCGATTCTCATTCCAGTGCCTTCAGGAAATTATGGAAAAAGTATCCAATTACAGTGCTACAAATTTTGAACAAGTTTTTGCTGACATGCATGTTACTTTGCTCAATTTAAAACAACAGCTCTGTGATTATTTCCCCGAAGAAATTCAAAACAGTTACGATAGTTGCAGATGGATACTAAATCCGTTTTTAGCCGACTCCTTTCAGCATGTTGAAATACCAATAAACATGAAAGAAAAACTTATTGAAATATCAAGTGATGGAATGTTGAAGCTCCAGTTTTTTCGCAGAACTCGGACCAATTTTGGACCAAAAAGATGCCGGAATACCCCCAGTTGGCGAGTGAAGCTGTAAAATGTTAGGTTCCATTTGTAACATCATATTTGTGTGAGTTAAGTTTCTCGTCTATGACTGCCATTAAAACAAGAGTTAGAAATCGTCTCGTACTTGAAAATGATATAATTGTGTGTGTCTCAAATACACAGCCTAGATTTGAAAGATTAGTTTCACAGAAACAGGCGCATAGCTCTCATTAAGATTATAATATTTGACTTTGTTTTACTCTTTTATTTTTACGGACTTTAATATTTAGTTTTATATTTCGTCTGATAATTAATTTTTAATTTCTATTTACGGCGTTGTTAAAATAAAAATACATGATCTAACAAAGTGGTGCTTTTGTCTTATTTTGGAAATGTTCGGCGACCCCCCTAGTACCTCATGGCGACCCCCACTTTAGGAAACACTGTTCTATAGCACTATAATGAGCACTGTTCATTTAAATAGCATTCCCATATATAAATTAGGATGTAGATATTAGAATATAAATTTTAAAATATATTCAATTAATTTTCGAACTTAGCATTAATCGTAACGTGTAAAATAGTATTAGGTACTATTAATTTTGTCCCTGGTATAATCCTACAACTTAATTCGTAACTACGAATTCATCTTAATTTTAGTAATTATCAACCCTCCTCAATCACGAAATCTTCGAAACCACCGTAGGCACACATACACCCTTACACAAACTATATGTCCTCCGTAAATATCTGGAGATACGTGCTCGATGAATCATCTAGGGAATTGAGCAGCCAGTGGTGCATCCCACCTGGACTATCGGCATAGGAACAACAAATATTCATATGCACATCTTTAGCAAATGCTGGAGGTTCGATAGGAATTTATTACGTTGTACGTCCATCTCTGCAAACAACGTTGTTTGCCGAAATCCGCTTGATGTGATCCGTATACACAGACAGAGGTTTACGATCAACTAATAATTTGATTTATAAGAAGTTGTGATCAATGCTCAGGGAAACTTAATAAGG
Source organism: Diabrotica undecimpunctata (assembly GCF_040954645.1). NCBI lineage: Eukaryota > Metazoa > Arthropoda > Insecta > Coleoptera > Chrysomelidae > Diabrotica > Diabrotica undecimpunctata. The sequence continues at coordinate 35,549,237 of NC_092807.1, read as the reverse complement.
TTTCTTAACAAAACGATCAACTGATATAGTAAAAATATTATTATAATTCACATGTATTTTATCTGTAATTGATAAAATTGTGACTATTGAAAAATCCAATAAAAATTTTTTGTTTAATATCTGTAGAGTAAGCTATTCTTTAATATTTTACGTACGCTGTAATTACCAAAAAAATTACTGTAACGGTTAGATTAGATTAGATTTGATTAAGAGAGGAGGCCTTTCGGCCTATTCCACTACGACCTTTTCAGATCTATTGTGGTCATCTAGTCCTAGATAACATTCTCTAGCCTGACCCTTTTTATAAAGTCTAGTAGCTTCGAGACTGTACCTTTCATGTAGCTATTTGCCGGTGGATTTTCTTCTCCTAATGCAAAGAACCACACATTTTCCAGACTGTCACACTGACATAACATGTGCTCTGCTGTTTCTTCTTCAAGGTTATTTCCAAGAGATTTGTGAGCTACCCACTTCCTTGTAGCCGTTCTTGTTACTGACTTTGCAACGCCGCAGAAGGGTTCAAGTCCAACGAATGGCATTGATGAGCCTTGTTTGGCCATTTTATCTGCTTTTACATTACCCTTATGACCCTCGTGTCCCGGTATCCCGGCTACCGTAATCTTGCTACGGTCTCCTAGTTTATTTAGGGCATGCACGAAATCCCATACTAGCGTAGAATTGACTTCTACAGAATTGAGTGCCTTAAGCGCTGCCTGACCTATCTGTGAAGATGGCAACTGGACAGACCGTTCTTTCCTACTACTCTATTTCTTTCACGCAGTGATGGATTGCAATTATTTTCGCCTCAAAAACTGTCACATCCTTAGACAGACTTACCGTGAATTGTATCCATTGATTTGTCCCTACTATGCCGGCTCCCACACCCTCCGATGTTTTTGAGCCATCCGTGTACCAGGTAGCAGCAGCTGGTATGGGTACACCTTCATTCCAGTCTTCCCGGCGTGGTATCTTAATTGTGAGCTTATTGTTAAAGTTATATCTCGTAGCTGTTGCATCAATAGGTTTCCCCATCACAATATCGGCTTTAAGCTCCTCGATTAGCTTTCTGTTGTCAGTACCATGCATCTGGCTTATATGTCGCTGACTATGGATTAATCTGTGCATCACTGATCTGGCTTCACCCTGTATAAAGTTATGAAGTGGTGGTAGATTCAACAGGACTTCCAACGATGCAGTAGGAGTTGTTTTTTTACTGTAAAGGTTACTTTTAGTTAGATATTTTGAGACAAAGACTTTGAATAGACTACAAAAAAAACAAGAAGTTCTTAACTGTACAAGAAGTACTATACCAAAAAAATCCCCAGAAATCCTTACATTCCGAAGTTGTATGATTTACCAAAGTTACATAACGTTGGCACTCCTATTCGCCCGTCGTAAGTTTTTTCAATACTTCAGTTTCTATTTTATCTAAATTCATTCTTAATACCTTAAAAAACGTTATAAACTGCACCCCGTAACACAGTTTCAAACTCTTACCAATTAGATCTAAAACTCCAACTTATTAGTTAACTATTATTATATTAGTTAGTATTATAGTTAACTACAGGAATATACTACTTTGGTTAACTTACTTCTTTTAAACAAATCTTTTTCTCCCAACAATATTTGTCAATCATAAATACTCAAAATTTTGCTGTCTCAAGATTACTTGGTTTTCAACAACTTTTATGAACAACCTGATGGTTTAGCAGTTGGTAGTTGCTTATCTCTGTTCCTAGCTGATGTCTTTATGATTCAGTTAGAAAGGAATCATACCATAAAAATCCTGAGATTCTACACTGATTACGTTATGTTGATGACTACTTATTTTTAACAAAAACCATCCTAACATCACTTTTACCATAGAACTAGAAACATCTAACTACATTAACTTCCTTGTCTTATCCACCACCAGACTAAATGACCAACTTGTAGCATTTGCAAATTCTTTGAAATATATATTGAATTATATGGAAATCCCCTCGTACGTATTAAAAGACGAAGTAATTTTTTTAATTCCTCTTAGCGTCGCCGAGTAAAATAAACCATTTTTGGAGTTGTTTATATTTCCTCGGTATTCTTTGATCATAAATCCGCTCGATATATGCGTTTCAAATAAACATTCATTTAGATCGCTGAGACGTTTTTGCTGGAAAGATAATTGTTCACTCTCGCTGAGGCGTGGTCAAGAGTGGTGGACTTCAGCGTTACGTCCAAATTATTTGTCGAATTTAAAATGTTTTCTTGTTTTTTGTTTTTTTGTTATGGAAAATAAGTAGCAGTGTTAAGTTAATGGTAGCAGTTCAATATGTGGTTGCAGTCTAAGTGAAATTTTGAAGATAACCACATGTTGCCATTATAATCAGTTGTACTAGTCCCAGTCTTTTAAGGAGACGAGTTTTCCAAGGTTTGTGTTCCAGTGCCCCAACTTCCTTTTGTCCGTTTTAAGAGATTTTCCATCCAGTTCTACCACCAGAAATTTTAATAGATCCAGTTCCCGACAATAGACATTATGCAGAGTAAAATTTAGTGAAAATCAGATAACTTTTTCTGTGTTTAAATTTCAAAGTAAAGACGGACATATTATTTTCTTAATAATAATAATTGCTTTCATTATTCAAAAAGATAATTTTTTATTTGCCACAGTTTATAGCCCAGTAACATTTGTAAGTTTTGTAGCATCTCCCGAGTTTGTAAAAAGATAGAACATATGTAAGTTTTTTTTCTCTTTCTTATTTCTCTTCATTATTTTGGTATAAATCCTTGTAATTATATATATTGTAATTACTTGTGTATTATCTGCATGTGTAACTGTTTGTGTTGAGACAACAATAAATGTTTGATTTATTTCTCTAAATCATTTTTGTCTTTTTATTTTAGAAAAGTCTAACCATTTTTGTATTTTTCATTATTATTTCAATAGTTACAACTAATTGTTGTAATCGTTATAATTTGGCACCTCGAAGCGGCGTCCATTTTAAATTGCTAGAGATCCTTCCTGTTGTTTTGTCTGTCCATTTGTTCCAGGAGATTCATGTCAGTACCCCTTTGTTTTATTTTTGTAGTTGCCCCAATCCAACCCTATTGCCATCCAACTTATCCACGATCCAGCTCTCCAAATAAACCCTGAGAGCCGTTCGCACAGTTTCGTTTATTTTGCTTGCCCTATCTCCACCCCCAGTAGTTTCTGTCCCCAGTTTTCAAACCCCCTATGATTATACCCTATGTGGTAGGCAAAATATTACGTTACAAACTTTGGTATCTACCGCTCATCTACACAAATAGATCATATTTTCGATTCGTCTTCAAACCATTCGCTGTCACAGAAGCTTCCTGCATTCCACAGTTTTATTCATACAATTACATTCTATGTCTTTTTCGCCAACTGTATTCAACAAACAACTAAATATTATTAAACAAATTGCAGCAAACAATGGGTATGATCCATACCTTATAAATAAACTTCAACACAAAAGATAGCTTAGACTTCTTTCCCTTAATTTCTGGTATTTTTCCCATGCATGCTTCTTTATCGTTTCATTACTCCAAATTATCTAAAAGAGGCAAACAAATTACCACCAGCTCTGGCAACATTAAAATTCCCTTAAAGTCAATAATTCCCTCAAGAAGAGCCTAACCAATACCAATTACTCCATCCATTAGATGGACCGTATTAGAATGTGCAAACTTCTTGTTCAGATTGCGATGCTACTTACATTGCTAGAACCTATAGATCTTTATCCAACAGATCCTTAGTCAAGTTAATAAATATAAATTTAAAATTCCTGACGGTGTCAGTTTAATACATAATATCTGGCTAATTGGTCTTTACCAAACCCATCTAATTAAGAAAAAAAAAAAAAAATACAAACAACAAAATATATTACGACTGGATCTATACGATGACTTGTAAATTATCAAAGGCACGAAGAACAGTTCTAATTGTATCAACAGACATACTTCGTTCAACCGTAACTTCGTCTTTATTCACCGACCGTTCTTTTCTTAATTCCATACATTTTTCACTAATTTTTATTTTAACATTTATTCTATATCTTTCTTTCCATCTCGTTCAATTAGTTCAGTTAATAATGCTCAAGTAATGGAAACCCTGTACCATTTTAACAGACTATAAAAAAGACAGCCAAAGTTAGTGCCATAATTAAAGTGCTAGCAAAAAAATTCTTTACACAGTGAATAAAAGACATAAATCAGGATAATTGTTATTTTAGTTTTACGAATAAATACTTCGTCATACCACCCTTGTAGTCGATGAACAGGTGTATTTTTTTGGGCACGGATTGGGCAAGCTTCAAGAAATACTCTTCTTCCATGGTCACCCACAACCTACCTCTTCAACTCCTCTTTCAGCTGATTTATGTTGCTCGGTCGACACTCTTGAACCTTATTTTTTATCATATTCTAAGAGTTTTTGATGGGCTCAGAATCAGGCGAGTTATCTGGCCATTTAAATACGTTGATATTGTTATATTCAAAAATTTTGACACTATCTTGGCCTTGAGACAGGGGTACCGCATAAAGAAGTCACACTCGTGAATTTCCAACAAGTTCAATAAATTCTAGAAAGTCACATAGTTGCTTGCCCTCATTTTAACATTTTTTGGCCAGAAATACTACCCTGCCCTTCCTTTATTGTTATTAAACGCACCCCATACCATTACACTTTCAGGATGTTTGACGGTTTTAACTGTGAACTTTGGATCTTACCTTGACGCAGTGTGTGGACGACGAACAAATTTTAAGGCTCCTCTTACTAACCTGTATGTACTTTCGTCACTAAACATGACTTTTTTTTTTATTGTTCAGGTGTCCAATGCTGATACCTTTTACAAAAATCTAATCTTTTTTTCTTCATTTCTTTTGTAAGCAAGGACTTCTTTGCAGCACGTTGAATTGGTGCTAGATCTTTCTGAAGCTGATCCTGAATCTTTCTTTTTGAGACGTTCTGAATGAGATCAGGATGTTTATTTTTAAGTTCTGTAGCAGTTGTAGAAGGGTTCAACATTACTTCACGCCTAATAATGGTGTCAAACCTAGATGATGTTTTTTAGGAGCTCCAGGACCAGGTTTTCTTTCCGGAACAGTCCCTAAGATAACGACGTAGCCAACCGTTTCAATTAATAAATTACCTCTCTTGGAACACCAATATTACGTGCTATGGTAATTACAGAGTCCCCTTTCTCAAGTGACGTTAAAACACGAACTTTCTCTTGTCGTGTGAGTTTTTCTCGACTCATATTTTTCACTTCAATTTAGAATTTAACGATCCCAAACTTTACTGAGTAAATAAAAAAAAAGTTTAACACTGACTACTCGCACAAAGCCAACTGTGAACAGTAGAAACACGCAGAATAAACTAAAGAAACTAAGCAGTCAGTAAACTACAGACAGTCATTGTCGTCAGTAAGTTATTCTTTCTCTCCTCAAATGCTAAACAAGCATAGATAAAACGCATGATGTTATCAGCAATAAATAAGTAATGGAAATAAAATACCTTGGAATTACACTGTCCCACTCACTTCTTTGTCCAGGGACCTGGTCAATTACAAAAAACAAATTGACTGGCAGGATGCGTTAATAACAGCTTGTGACAAAACCGACATATTAACACTAAGATGAAGTCAAGAATTTATAAAGCCAGTGTATTTCTAAAAAAAATATTTTGAACTGCATTCTGTAAAATTTCTTATTCATATACAATAACAGAAAACCATTTTTTATTAAAATACATGTTAACAAATTTTCCCCATTGAAAATTATTCTCGTCTCCCTATTCTCTATACTATGGTATGCCGGACGAGCTATAGAGTCTGTAGTCAACACCCCGAGGTATGAGCGGGAAGACAAAGTATACTAATATTCATATGCTTATGAAACGCACCTAGAACCATTAGAACCTTCCTATTTCACTATTTTTTAAGTTATCTTAAGTCAAATGTCTTTAATTTTTTTATCAGCCTCTCTTGGGCATCTCGTCCTGACACAACTTCGTTGAGGTATTAGGAACTCAACTACACTTGAGTGGATCACAGGTGTCTTTATGCAGATTCTTTTCTTCTCTTTAAAACTGTAAAGAAAGTCGTTGAAGGTGTTTAATTGTTTTATATGCGAAAAAACAATATTGTATTTTTCGCTGTATAATTCCTATAGTTACCAACCTCAACATCAAAATCATTACTTAACAAAACCCTTAGTAATAATTTCTTCTCCGACTCTAACCACACCCTCAAGAAATATAGACATTTTTTGAGCAATGAAGAAAAATAGGTCTCTTCGATATTGGTTCCCACAGACAAGAGACGTGTCTTTCGTCTCTTTCTTTCTATTAGTAAGGGTCTAAAGTCATGTTGCTACAAAGATCCTACACTATTTAATATATCTGAATAAGGCACTCTCAGTGTAGAAATAAAATGCTGCAGTATGGACATCCCAATCACAAACGAGAGATTGTACACTATAAATTTAGCTGACGACGAAGTAATTCTCACTGAAGACGAGATTGGTATAAAATATATGCTTAGAAAACTGGAAGAGGACTACACCAAGTAAGACCTTACAATAAATATACAAAAAGCCGAGTACATAGCTGCAGGAGAAAGACCAGAAAGCATACAAATTAAAGTTGGAACTATAAAATCATCTAAAACTTTCAAATACTTGGGAGTACAAATAACATCAAAAGCAGGGCATAACGAGGAAATACATTCCAGGATTGGCCAAGGAGCCAGTAGACAGCTACACGGACTATTATGAAATAATAAAATAACAAAAGAAAAGAATTTTTAAACAATGATAAAAATTATTGGGCGCCGAACTCAAAGGGAAATAAATCAAAGGAATAAATAAAAATGATGGTCATGGAAACAGACTATTGGAGACGATGTTGCCTGCACACTAGACTTATTAGGTTGAGAAACGAAGACATTAAAAGAGAAATAGAAATTTGGCCAAAAGAGTTAAATGGTATGGACAAAAAAGAGACTGCTGAGAATGGACAAAAAAGATAAAAAAAATGGAATCCGCCCACTAAAAGAAAATAAGGTAGACCAAGACGCTCATGGAGAGAAGATGTCGAAATGCAGTTACTTCCAGAGATTTAAAAACTAAAGATTGCTTCGACAGAAAACGCTGGAAATTAGGATGCGAGGAATGGCGCCAGCTATAGAAGATTTTTTTTTAATATTTATTTTGTGGTTTAATTTGTAATTTAATTAGTTCTTCACTTTAAAGAAATCATAAGCAAGAACCAATTCCAAAAAATTCTGTATACAGATGCCTCCAAAAGCGAAGCAGGCATTGGATGTGCCGTTACCATATATGATGAAATAATAAAATCATCTTTTTTACCGAATTTATGTAGCGTATACAGTGGAGAACTTTATGCGATACTAGAAGCTTTTAAAATACTAAAAACAGATGATAAAAACCAAGCAGTATGCACAGACTCCCTGTCGTCACTACAATCGATAAAAAGTCTATACTCTCAGCATCCCTTAGTTCAAGAAATCCAGAGGACTTACAGTGCACTCGCTTTTCAAGGTTTAAATGTCACGATCATCTGGCTACCATCCCATATCGGCATCCCCGGTAATTAAAAAGCAGACCAAACAGCCAAGCAAGCTTCTTGTGTAAACCGTCAATCCTCAAAAGCCCAACATAATCAAATCCATAATGACCTAAAGCAAATTTTTAAGCAACAACAGTATCATACCTGGCAAACCCACTGGAACACAATCAAGAGTGCTTTACATGAGATCCGGCAGACTGTTGAAAAATTTGAACTTCCAACTATTTCTAGAAACGAAAAAGCTGTCATCCGAAGATTAAGACTAAGACATACCCGATTCACACATGAATACTTAATGAAGTCCGAGCCGAAACCCAATTGCCAAATCTGCTTAAGTGCATTAACTGTGAAACACATCCTGATCGAGTGTCCCCAGTACGCAAAACAGAGTGCAACATAAACTTACGTCTAATATCAAAGACGTTTTAAACTCACGCGATCAAGTTTTTAACCTAATTGGTTTCTTGAAAGACATTCAGTTGTTCAACAGAATATGACCCCTTGTTTTCCATGTACTTTATTATAAACTAACTGTAGCAATTAGTTACATGTACTTATTGTAATTATTGTACACAATATTGTATGTGTCAATGGTCATTGCAGCCGAGACCCATTAATTTAAATAAAAAAAAATTAGTTTTTTAATTTTTATTTTTAAATTTCCGAAATCGTTTTTAAAATACCTTTTGTTTCTCTGATGTATTTTGTAGTATATACACACAACGCAAAAGTCTAGGGATATTTTTATAAATAGACGTATTTTGTTTATCTGTAATCAGCTTAAAAAAAGTAATACAACATTTGTAGTTTAAATCGTTGTTTAATATGTCAAAAACCATAAATTGCAAAAAAATAGAAAATTGGAGCAAAAAAAAATATATTGCAAATCACCCATGTTTCACATAGAACACACAGTTTCACATTCTACCACCATAAAATGTCAAACATACGAAATATAAACTTAAAATAAAGTATGGCCACCACGTTGGTGTATCACAGCTCTACCTCTATTATTCATGCTCCGAATCGCATTGTTAATGTCTGCTTGAGGTATTTGTGTCCATTGTTCTCTCAGAAGCTCTTTTAATTGAAACTCATTGTATATATTGCCCATATGCGGAGTAATTCTTCGTTGGAGCATGTCCCATACATGCTCAATGGGATTCAAATCCGGTGATTGTGCTGGCCATGGCAATACATCAATATCCTCGTTAACCAAACAGTTTGTTACAATATACGCAACAATTGGTCGAGCGTTATCATGCATAAAGTAAAAATTTTCTCCAACAGCAGCAGCAAACGGGCGCACAACAGGTTCAAGAATAGTGTCCAAATATTGCTGACTTGTGAGAAAGCCACGTGGGAAAATGAGGTCAGTGCTTCCGTCAATCATGATTCCGCCCCATAACATTAATGTACCACCTCTGTATGCATACACTTTTTGAAGATGTCGTAATCGTTCTTCATTTCCGGGTCGTCTCCAAACTCTTGTCCGACGAGAATCTGGATGAAATCAATATCTAGACTCGTCACTAAACAAAACTGTGGCCCAGTCATTGTCAGTCCAATTCTGAAACTCTTGACACCAGGTTAATCTTGCAGCGCGATTGCCTCTAGATGGAGGTGGACATCTCAGTGGTCGCCGACTACGAAGATTGGCTTCATGGAGACGATTTCTCACAGTACTGCTGCTAATTGTTACATTATGTGCAAGCTGTAATTCATTAACCAGCTCGTGTGGTGTGATTGTTGGCTGCCTTCTGGCATTTAAAATTAAATATCGGTCTTTAGCGACGGTTGTAGAGCGACCACGTCCTGGATGTTGCTCGGCTGAACACCCAGTGTCTCTAAACCGACGCCACAAACAACATACGACGCTTTGGGAGACACCCAGCTGGTCAGCAACTTGAGTTTGTCGCATACCAGCTTAAAGGAGGTCCACGGCTCTATTCTTCTCGTCCAACGTTAAATGTTGTCGTTGCATGGTAAAAAGACAATAACTCACATATTAAGCAAGAATGGTATAAAGTGATTAAAATTAAAAATAAACAAAACATAAAAATGTCGATTTTTTTGTCCCTTATAAAAAACATTCTAAAACACGTATTGCTATCAGTTTTACAATTTTTTTTTGATAAGAAGTGAATGTCTATATCAACAATTATAGTACAAGCAAATTTATATGGTCATGAAATTTCTGTCATTGGTATTGTCAAATTATTAAAATATCCTTAGACTTTTGCGTTGTGTGTATTAACTTATACTAAATATTTTAAAACTTATCTTTGTACTAGACTATATATAATGTAAAGATGTAAATATTTAATTATATGATTTGTGAATTTTACTATTCCATCCAGCTTCACAATAAATTCTCTCGGCCCTAAATTTAAAACCGTATTTTAAATATTTTATGTTTAACTTATAAGATACCAAATGGAGACTTTATACAACAAATACATAAAAGCTTAGCAAAATAATAAAATAACCTGCAAAGTCGTAAACTTGGCAACATGCACATCCAATTTGATTATATTGAATCACGTAAAGCTTTTCTCCTTTCCTCCCTTTTAGTTGACCAGTTCGAAGTTAGTGTGCTGGCGGTGAACTAATACAATATATTATAGTAATGAAACTGCTAACAAAAGCTCTTTTAAGTCGCCTAGCACTTTAATGATGAAATGCATTAAACGAAACTTTTGTATGATGCTTTAATAACTAACACTAGGTAATATTACGAATTTTTATGGGGTAATGCATTATAAGTTTGGAAATGAATTTTGAAATACGAGAC